>NW_027619514.1:0-40566 GCF_964187855.1 Myxine glutinosa
TAGGCCGTTTAAGCCATTTTAGCCCGATTAAGCCATTTGAGCCCGCTTAAGCCATTTTAGCCCGATTAAGCCATTTTAGCCTGAATAAGCCATTTTAGCCCGATTAAGCCATTTTAGCCCGATTAAGCCATTTTAGCCCGATTAAGCCATTTTAGCACGATGAAGCCATTCGAGCCCGATTAAGCCATTTTAGCACGATGAAGCCATTCGAGCCCGATTAAGCCATTTTAGCCCGATTAAGCCATTTTAGCCCGATTAAGCCATTTTAGCCCGATTAAGCCATTTTAGCCCGATTAAGCCATTTTAGCCCGATTAAGCCATTTTAGCCCGATTAAGCCATTTGAGCCCGATTAAGCCATTTTAGCCCGATTAAGCCATTTGAGCCCGATTAAGCCATTTGAACCCGCTTAAGCCATTCTAGCCCGATTAAGCCATTTTAGCACGATGAAGCCATTCGAGCCCGATTAAGCCATTTGAGCCCGCTTAAGCCATTTTAGCCCGATTAAGCCATTTTAGCACGATGAAGCCATTCGAGCCCGATTAAGCCATTTGAGCCCGCTTAAGCCATTTTAGCCCGATTAAGCCATTTTAGCACGATGAAGCCATTTTAGCCCGATTAAGCCATTTGAGCCCGATTAAGCCATTTTAGCCCGATTAAGCCATTTTAGCCCGCTTAAGCCATTTTAGCCCGATTAAGCCATTTGAGCCCGATTAAGCCATTTTAGCCCGATTAAGCCATTTGAGCCCGATTAAGCCATTTGAACCCGCTTAAGCCATTTTAGCCCGATTAAGCCATTTGAGCCCGATTAAGCCATTTTAGGCCGTTTAAGCCATTTTAGCCCGATTAAGCCATTTGAGCCCGATTAAGCCATTTGAGCCCGATTAAGCCATTTTAGCCCGATTAAGCCATTTGAGCCCGCTTAAGCCATTTTAGCCCGATTAAGCCATTTTAGCACGATGAAGCCATTTTAGCCCGATTAAGCCATTTGAGCCCGATTAAGCCATTTTAGCCCGATTAAGCCATTTGAGCCCGCTTAAGCCATTTTAGCCCGATTAAGCCATTTTAGCACGATGAAGCCATTTTAGCCCGATTAAGCCATTTTAGCCCGATTAAGCCATTTTAGCCCGATTAAGCCATTTTAGCCCGATTAAGCCATTTTAGCCCGTTTAAGCCATTTTAGCCCGATTAAGCCATTTTAGCACGATGAAGCCATTCGAGCCCGATTAAGCCATTTTAGCACGATGAAGCCATTCGAGCCCGATTAAGCCATTTTAGCACGCTTAAGCCATTCGAGCCCGATTAAGCCATTTTAGGCCGATTAAGCCATTTTAGCCCGATTAAGCCATTTTAGCCCGATTAAGCCATTTTAGCACGATGAAGCCATTCGAGCCCGATTAAGCCATTTTAGCCCGATTAAGCCATTTTAGCCCGATTAAGCCATTTTAGCCCGATTAAGCCATTTTAGCCCGATTAAGCCATTTTAGGCCGTTTAAGCCATTTTAGCCCGATTAAGCCATTTGAGCCCGCTTAAGCCATTTTAGCCCGATTAAGCCATTTTAGCCCGAATAAGCCATTTTAGCCCGATTAAGCCATTTTAGCCCGATTAAGCCATTTTAGCCTGATTAAGCCATTTTAGCACGATGAAGCCATTCGAGCCCGATTAAGCCATTTTAGCACGATGAAGCCATTTGAGCCCGATTAAGCCATTTTAGCCCGATTAAGCCATTTTAGCCCGATTAAGCCATTTTAGCCCGATTAAGCCATTTTAGCCCGATTAAGCCATTTTAGCCCGATTAAGCCATTTAGCCCGATTAAGCCATTTGAGCCCGATTAAGCCATTTCAGCCCGATTAAGCCATTTGAGCCCGATTAAGCCATTTGAACCCGCTTAAGCCATTTTAGCCCGATTAAGCCATTTTAGCACGATGAAGCCATTCGAGCCCGATGAAGCCATTTGAGCCCGCTTAAGCCATTTTAGCCCGATTAAGCCATTTTAGCACGATGAAGCCATTCGAGCCCGATTAAGCCATTTGAGCCCGCTTAAGCCATTTTAGCCCGATTAAGCCATTTTAGCACGATGAAGCCATTTTAGCCCGATTAAGCCATTTGAGCCCGATTAAGCCATTTTAGCCCGATTAAGCCATTTTAGCCCGCTTAAGCCATTTTAGCCCGATTAAGCCATTTGAGCCCGATTAAGCCATTTTAGCCCGATTAAGCCATTTGAGCCCGATTAAGCCATTTGAACCCGCTTAAGCCATTTTAGCCCGATTAAGCCATTTTAGCACGATGAAGCCATTCGAGCCCGATTAAGCCATTTGAGCCCGCTTAAGCCATTTTAGCCCGCTTAAGCCATTTTAGCCCGATTAAGCCATTTTAGCCCGATTAAGCCATTTTAGGCCGTTTAAGCCATTTTAGCCCGATTAAGCCATTTGAGCCCGATTAAGCCATTTGAGCCCGATTAAGCCATTTTAGCCCGATTAAGCCATTTGAGCCCGATTAAGCCATTTGAGCCCGATTAAGCCATTTTAGCCCGATTAAGCCATTTGAGCCCGCTTAAGCCATTTTAGCCCGATTAAGCCATTTTAGCACGATGAAGCCATTTTAGCCGGATTAAGCCATTTTAGCCCGATTAAGCCATTTTAGCCCGATTAAGCCATTTTAGCCCGATTAAGCCATTTTAGCCCGTTTAAGCCATTTTAGCCCGATTAAGCCATTTTAGCACGATGAAGCCATTCGAGCCCGATTAAGCCATTTTAGCACGATGAAGCCATTCGAGCCCGATTAAGCCATTTTAGCACGCTTAAGCCATTCGAGCCCGATTAAGCCATTTTAGGCCGATTAAGCCATTTTAGCCCGATTAAGCCATTTTAGCCCGATTAAGCCATTTTAGCACGATGAAGCCATTCGAGCCCGATTAAGCCATTTTAGCCCGATTAAGCCATTTTAGCCCGATTAAGCCATTTTAGCCCGATTAAGCCATTTTAGCCCGATTAAGCCATTTTAGGCCGTTTAAGCCATTTTAGCCCGATTAAGCCATTTTAGCCCGATTAAGCCATTTTAGCCTGATTAAGCCATTTTAGCACGATGAAGCCATTCGAGCCCGATTAAGCCATTTTAGCACGATGAAGCCATTTGAGCCCGATTAAGCCATTTTAGCCCGATTAAGCCATTTTAGCCCGATTAAGCCATTTTAGCCCGATTAAGCCATTTTAGCCCGATTAAGCCATTTTAGCCCGATTAAGCCATTTTAGCCCGATTAAGCCATTTGAGCCCGATTAAGCCATTTTAGCCCGATTAAGCCATTTGAGCCCGATTAAGCCATTTGAACCCGCTTAAGCCATTTTAGCCCGATTAAGCCATTTTAGCACGATGAAGCCATTCGAGCCCGATGAAGCCATTTGAGCCCGCTTAAGCCATTTTAGCCCGATTAAGCCATTTTAGCACGATGAAGCCATTCGAGCCCGATTAAGCCATTTTAGCACGATGAAGCCATTTTAGCCCGATTAAGCCATTTGAGCCCGATTAAGCCATTTTAGCCCGATTAAGCCATTTTAGCCCGCTTAAGCCATTTTAGCCCGATTAAGCCATTTGAGCCCGATTAAGCCATTTTAGCCCGATTAAGCCATTTGAGCCCGATTAAGCCATTTGAACCCGCTTAAGCCATTTTAGCCCGATTAAGCCATTTTAGCACGATGAAGCCATTCGAGCCCGATTAAGCCATTTGAGCCCGCTTAAGCCATTTTAGCCCGATTAAGCCATTTTAGCACGATGAAGCCATTTTAGCCCGATTAAGCCATTTGAGCCCGATTAAGCCATTTGAGCCCGCTTAAGCCATTTTAGCCCGATTAAGCCATTTGAGCCCGATTAAGCCATTTGAACCCGCTTAAGCCATTTTAGCCCGATTAAGCCATTTTAGCACGATGAAGCCATTCGAGCCCGATGAAGCCATTTGAGCCCGCTTAAGCCATTTTAGCCCGATTAAGCCATTTTAGCACGATGAAGCCATTCGAGCCCGATTAAGCCATTTGAGCCCGCTTAAGCCATTTTAGCCCGATTAAGCCATTTTAGCACGATGAAGCCATTTTAGCCCGATTAAGCCATTTGAGCCCGATTAAGCCATTTTAGCCCGATTAAGCCATTTTAGCCCGCTTAAGCCATTTTAGCCCGATTAAGCCATTTGAGCCCGATTAAGCCATTTTAGCCCGATTAAGCCATTTGAGCCCGATTAAGCCATTTGAACCCGCTTAAGCCATTTTAGCCCGATTAAGCCATTTTAGCACGATGAAGCCATTCGAGCCGATTAAGCCATTTGAGCCCGCTTAAGCCATTTTAGCCCGATTAAGCCATTTTAGCACGATGAAGCCATTTTAGCCCGATTAAGCCATTTTAGCCCGATTAAGCCATTTGAGCCCGATTAAGCCATTTGAACCCGCTTAAGCCATTTTAGCCCGATTAAGCCATTTTAGCCCGATTAAGCCATTTGAGCCCGCTTAAGCCATTTTAGCCCGATTAAGCCATTTGAGCCCGATTAAGCCATTTGAACCCGCTTAAGCCATGTTAGCCCGATTAAGCCATTTTAGCACGATGAAGCCATTCGAGCCCGATTAAGCCATTTGAGCCCGCTTAAGCCATTTTAGCCCGATTAAGCCATTTTAGCCCGAATAAGCCATTTTAGCCCGATTAAGCCATTTTAGCCCGATTAAGCCATTTTAGCCCGATTAAGCCATTTTAGCACGATGAAGCCATTCGAGCCCGATTAAGCCATTTTAGCACGATGAAGCCATTCGAGCCCGATTAAGCCATTTGAGCCCGCTTAAGCCATTTTAGCCCGATTAAGCCATTTTAGCCCGATTAAGCCATTTTAGCCCGATTAAGCCATTTTAGGCCGTTTAAGCCATTTTAGCCCGATTAAGCCATTTGAGCCCGCTTAAGCCATTTTAGCCCGATTAAGCCATTTTAGCACGATGAAGCCATTCGAGCCCGATTAAGCCATTTTAGCCCGATTAAGCCATTTGAGCCCAATTAAGCCATTTGAACCCGCTTAAGCCATTTTAGCCCGATTAAGCCATTTTAGCACGATGAAGCCATTCGAGCCCGATTAAGCCATTTGAGCCCGCTTAAGCCATTTTAGCCCGCTTAAGCCATTTTAGCCCGATTAAGCCATTTTAGCCGATTAAGCCATTTTAGGCCGTTTAAGCCATTTTAGCCCGATTAAGCCATTTGAGCCCGATTAAGCCATTTGAGCCCGATTAAGCCATTTTAGCCCGATTAAGCCATTTGAGCCCGATTAAGCCATTTGAGCCCGATTAAGCCATTTTAGCCCGATTAAGCCATTTGAGCCCGCTTAAGCCATTTTAGCCCGATTAAGCCATTTTAGCACGATGAAGCCATTTTAGCCCGATTAAGCCATTTTAGCCCGATTAAGCCATTTTAGCCCGATTAAGCCATTTTAGCCCGATTAAGCCATTTTAGCCCGTTTAAGCCATTTTAGCCCGATTAAGCCATTTTAGCACGATGAAGCCATTCGAGCCCGATTAAGCCATTTTAGCACGATGAAGCCATTCGAGCCCGATTAAGCCATTTTAGCACGCTTAAGCCATTCGAGCCCGATTAAGCCATTTTAGGCCGATTAAGCCATTTTAGCCCGATTAAGCCATTTTAGCCCGATTAAGCCATTTTAGCACGATGAAGCCATTCGAGCCCGATTAAGCCATTTTAGCACGATGAAGCCATTCGAGACCGATTAAGCCATTTTAGCACGATGAAGCCATTCGAGCCCGATTAAGCCATTTTAGCCCGATTAAGCCATTTTAGCCCGATTAAGCCATTTTAGCCCGAATAAGCCATTTTAGCCCGATTAAGCCATTTTAGCCCGATTAAGCCATTTTAGCCCGATTAAGCCATTTTAGCCCGATTAAGCCATTTTAGGCCGTTTAAGCCATTTTAGCCCGATTAAGCCATTTGAGCCCGCTTAAGCCATTTTAGCCCGATTAAGCCATTTTAGCCCGAATAAGCCATTTTAGCCCGATTAAGCCATTTTAGCCCGATTAAGCCATTTTAGCCCGATTAAGCCATTTTAGCACGATGAAGCCATTCGAGCCCGATTAAGCCATTTTAGCACGATGAAGCCATTCGAGCCCGATTAAGCCATTTTAGCCCGATTAAGCCATTTTAGCCCGATTAAGCCATTTTAGCCCGATTAAGCCATTTTAGCCCGATTAAGCCATTTTAGCCCGATTAAGCCATTTTAGCCCGATTAAGCCATTTTAGCCCGATTAAGCCATTTTAGCCCGATTAAGCCATTTGAGCCCGATTAAGCCATTTTAGCCCGATTAAGCCATTTGAGCCCGATTAAGCCATTTGAACCCGCTTAAGCCATTTTAGCCCGATTAAGCCATTTTAGCACGATGAAGCCATTCGAGCCCGATTAAGCCATTTGAGCCCGCTTAAGCCATTTTAGCCCGATTAAGCCATTTTAGCACGATGAAGCCATTCGAGCCCGATTAAGCCATTTGAGCCCGCTTAAGCCATTTTAGCCCGATTAAGCCATTTTAGCACGATGAAGCCATTTTAGCCCGATTAAGCCATTTGAGCCCGATTAAGCCATTTTAGCCCGATTAAGCCATTTTAGCCCGCTTAAGCCATTTTAGCCCGATTAAGCCATTTGAGCCCGATTAAGCCATTTTAGCCCGATTAAGCCATTTGAGCCCGATTAAGCCATTTGAACCCGCTTAAGCCATTTTAGCCCGATTAAGCCATTTTAGCACGATGAAGCCATTCGAGCCCGATTAAGCCATTTGAGCCCGCTTAAGCCATTTTAGCCCGATTAAGCCATTTTAGCACGATGAAGCCATTTTAGCCCGATTAAGCCATTTGAGCCCGATTAAGCCATTTTAGCCCGATTAAGCCATTTTAGCCCGATTAAGCCATTTTAGCCCGTTTAAGCCATTTTAGCCCGATTAAGCCATTTTAGCACGATGAAGCCATTCGAGCCCGATTAAGCCATTTTAGCACGATGAAGCCATTCGAGCCCGATTAAGCCATTTTAGCACGCTTAAGCCATTCGAGCCCGATTAAGCCATTTTAGGCCGATTAAGCCATTTTAGCCCGATTAAGCCATTTTAGCCCGATTAAGCCATTTTAGCACGATGAAGCCATTCGAGCCCGATTAAGCCATTTTAGCACGATGAAGCCATTCGAGCCCGATTAAGCCATTTTAGCACGCTTAAGCCATTCGAGCCCGATTAAGCCATTTTAGGCCGATTAAGCCATTTTAGCCCCGATTAAGCCATTTTAGCCCGAATAAGCCATTTTAGCCCGATTAAGCCATTTTAGCCCGATTAAGCCATTTTAGCCCGATTAAGCCATTTTAGCCCGATTAAGCCATTTTAGGCCGTTTAAGCCATTTTAGCCCGATTAAGCCATTTGAGCCCGCTTAAGCCATTTTAGCCCGATTAAGCCATTTTAGCCCGAATAAGCCATTTTAGCCCGATTAAGCCATTTTAGCCCGATTAAGCCATTTTAGCCCGATTAAGCCATTTTAGCACGATGAAGCCATTCGAGCCCGATTAAGCCATTTTAGCACGATGAAGCCATTCGAGCCCGATTAAGCCATTTTAGCACGCTTAAGCCATTCGAGCCCGATTAAGCCATTTTAGGCCGATTAAGCCATTTTAGCCCGATTAAGCCATTTTAGCACGATGAAGCCATTCGAGCCCGATTAAGCCATTTTAGCACGATGAAGCCATTCGAGCCCGATTAAGCCATTTTAGCACGATGAAGCCATTCGAGCCCGATTAAGCCATTTTAGCCCGCTTAAGCCATTTTAGCCCAATTAAGCCATTTTAGCCCGATTAAGCCATTTTAGCCCGATTAAGCCATTTTAGCACGATGAAGCCATTCGAGCCCGATTAAGCCATTTTAGCACGATGAAGCCATTCGAGACCGATTAAGCCATTTTAGCACGATGAAGCCATTCGAGCCCGATTAAGCCATTTTAGCCCGATTAAGCCATTTTAGCCCGATTAAGCCATTTTAGCCCGAATAAGCCATTTTAGCCCGATTAAGCCATTTTAGCCCGATTAAGCCATTTTAGCCCGATTAAGCCATTTTAGCCCGATTAAGCCATTTTAGGCCGTTTAAGCCATTTTAGCCCGATTAAGCCATTTGAGCCCGCTTAAGCCATTTTAGCCCGATTAAGCCATTTTAGCCCGAATAAGCCATTTTAGCCCGATTAAGCCATTTTAGCCCGATTAAGCCATTTTAGCCCGATTAAGCCATTTTAGCACGATGAAGCCATTCGAGCCCGATTAAGCCATTTTAGCACGATGAAGCCATTCGAGCCCGATTAAGCCATTTGAGCCCGCTTAAGCCATTTTAGCCCGCTTAAGCCATTTTAGCCCGATTAAGCCATTTTAGCCCGATTAAGCCATTTTAGGCCGTTTAAGCCATTTTAGCCCGATTAAGCCATTTGAGCCCGATTAAGCCATTTGAGCCCGATTAAGCCATTTTAGCCCGATTAAGCCATTTGAGCCCGCTTAAGCCATTTTAGCCCGATTAAGCCATTTTAGCACGATTAAGCCATTTTAGCCCGATTAAGCCATTTTAGCCCGTTTAAGCCATTTTAGCCCGATTAAGCCATTTTAGCACGATGAAGCCATTCGAGCCCGATTAAGCCATTTTAGCACGATGAAGCCATTCGAGCCCGATTAAGCCATTTTAGCACGCTTAAGCCATTCGAGCCCGATTAAGCCATTTTAGGCCGATTAAGCCATTTTAGCCCGATTAAGCCATTTTAGCCCGATTAAGCCATTTTAGCACGATGAAGCCATTCGAGCCCGATTAAGCCATTTTAGCACGATGAAGCCATTCGAGACCGATTAAGCCATTTTAGCACGATGAAGCCATTCGAGCCCGATTAAGCCATTTTAGCCCGATTAAGCCATTTTAGCCCGATTAAGCCATTTTAGCCCGAATAAGCCATTTTAGCCCGATTAAGCCATTTTAGCCCGATTAAGCCATTTTAGCCCGATTAAGCCATTTTAGCCCGATTAAGCCATTTTAGGCCGTTTAAGCCATTTTAGCCCGATTAAGCCATTTGAGCCCGCTTAAGCCATTTTAGCCCGATTAAGCCATTTTAGCCTGAATAAGCCATTTTAGCCCGATTAAGCCATTTTAGCCCGATTAAGCCATTTTAGCCCGATTAAGCCATTTTAGCACGATGAAGCCATTCGAGCCCGATTAAGCCATTTTAGCACGATGAAGCCATTCGAGCCCGATTAAGCCATTTTAGCCCGATTAAGCCATTTTAGCCCGATTAAGCCATTTTAGCCCGATTAAGCCATTTTAGCCCGATTAAGCCATTTTAGCCCGATTAAGCCATTTTAGCCCGATTAAGCCATTTGAGCCCGATTAAGCCATTTTAGCCCGATTAAGCCATTTGAGCCCGATTAAGCCATTTGAACCCGCTTAAGCCATTCTAGCCCGATTAAGCCATTTTAGCACGATGAAGCCATTCGAGCCCGATTAAGCCATTTGAGCCCGCTTAAGCCATTTTAGCCCGATTAAGCCATTTTAGCACGATGAAGCCATTCGAGCCCGATTAAGCCATTTGAGCCCGCTTAAGCCATTTTAGCCCGATTAAGCCATTTTAGCACGATGAAGCCATTTTAGCCCGATTAAGCCATTTGAGCCCGATTAAGCCATTTTAGCCCGATTAAGCCATTTTAGCCCGCTTAAGCCATTTTAGCCCGATTAAGCCATTTGAGCCCGATTAAGCCATTTTAGCCCGATTAAGCCATTTGAGCCCGATTAAGCCATTTGAACCCGCTTAAGCCATTTTAGCCCGATTAAGCCATTTGAGCCCGATTAAGCCATTTTAGGCCGTTTAAGCCATTTTAGCCCGATTAAGCCATTTGAGCCCGATTAAGCCATTTGAGCCCGATTAAGCCATTTTAGCCCGATTAAGCCATTTGAGCCCGCTTAAGCCATTTTAGCCCGATTAAGCCATTTTAGCACGATGAAGCCATTTTAGCCCGATTAAGCCATTTGAGCCCGATTAAGCCATTTTAGCCCGATTAAGCCATTTGAGCCCGCTTAAGCCATTTTAGCCCGATTAAGCCATTTTAGCACGATGAAGCCATTTTAGCCCGATTAAGCCATTTTAGCCCGATTAAGCCATTTTAGCCCGATTAAGCCATTTTAGCCCGATTAAGCCATTTTAGCCCGTTTAAGCCATTTTAGCCCGATTAAGCCATTTTAGCACGATGAAGCCATTCGAGCCCGATTAAGCCATTTTAGCACGATGAAGCCATTCGAGCCCGATTAAGCCATTTTAGCACGCTTAAGCCATTCGAGCCCGATTAAGCCATTTTAGGCCGATTAAGCCATTTTAGCCCGATTAAGCCATTTTAGCCCGATTAAGCCATTTTAGCACGATGAAGCCATTCGAGCCCGATTAAGCCATTTTAGCCCGATTAAGCCATTTTAGCCCGATTAAGCCATTTTAGCCCGATTAAGCCATTTTAGCCCGATTAAGCCATTTTAGGCCGTTTAAGCCATTTTAGCCCGATTAAGCCATTTGAGCCCGCTTAAGCCATTTTAGCCCGATTAAGCCATTTTAGCCCGAATAAGCCATTTTAGCCCGATTAAGCCATTTTAGCCCGCTTAAGCCATTTTAGCCCGATTAAGCCATTTGAGCCCGATTAAGCCATTTTAGCCCGATTAAGCCATTTGAGCCCGATTAAGCCATTTGAACCCGCTTAAGCCATTTTAGCCCGATTAAGCCATTTTAGCACGATGAAGCCATTCGAGCCCGATTAAGCCATTTGAGCCCGCTTAAGCCATTTTAGCCCGATTAAGCCATTTTAGCACGATGAAGCCATTTTAGCCCGATTAAGCCATTTGAGCCCGATTAAGCCATTTTAGCCCGATTAAGCCATTTTAGCCCGATTAAGCCATTTTAGCCCGTTTAAGCCATTTTAGCCCGATTAAGCCATTTTAGCACGATGAAGCCATTCGAGCCCGATTAAGCCATTTTAGCACGATGAAGCCATTCGAGCCCGATTAAGCCATTTTAGCACGCTTAAGCCATTCGAGCCCGATTAAGCCATTTTAGGCCGATTAAGCCATTTTAGCCCGATTAAGCCATTTTAGCCCGATTAAGCCATTTTAGCACGATGAAGCCATTCGAGCCCGATTAAGCCATTTTAGCACGATGAAGCCATTCGAGCCCGATTAAGCCATTTTAGCACGCTTAAGCCATTCGAGCCCGATTAAGCCATTTTAGGCCGATTAAGCCATTTTAGCCCGATTAAGCCATTTTAGCCCGAATAAGCCATTTTAGCCCGATTAAGCCATTTTAGCCCGATTAAGCCATTTTAGCCCGATTAAGCCATTTTAGCCCGATTAAGCCATTTTAGGCCGTTTAAGCCATTTTAGCCCGATTAAGCCATTTGAGCCCGCTTAAGCCATTTTAGCCCGATTAAGCCATTTTAGCCCGAATAAGCCATTTTAGCCCGATTAAGCCATTTTAGCCCGATTAAGCCATTTTAGCCCGATTAAGCCATTTTAGCACGATGAAGCCATTCGAGCCCGATTAAGCCATTTTAGCACGATGAAGCCATTCGAGCCCGATTAAGCCATTTTAGCACGCTTAAGCCATTCGAGCCCGATTAAGCCATTTTAGGCCGATTAAGCCATTTTAGCCCGATTAAGCCATTTTAGCACGATGAAGCCATTCGAGCCCGATTAAGCCATTTTAGCACGATGAAGCCATTCGAGCCCGATTAAGCCATTTTAGCACGATGAAGCCATTCGAGCCCGATTAAGCCATTTTAGCCCGCTTAAGCCATTTTAGCCCAATTAAGCCATTTTAGCCCGATTAAGCCATTTTAGCCCGATTAAGCCATTTTAGCACGATGAAGCCATTCGAGCCCGATTAAGCCATTTTAGCACGATGAAGCCATTCGAGACCGATTAAGCCATTTTAGCACGATGAAGCCATTCGAGCCCGATTAAGCCATTTTAGCCCGATTAAGCCATTTTAGCCCGATTAAGCCATTTTAGCCCGAATAAGCCATTTTAGCCCGATTAAGCCATTTTAGCCCGATTAAGCCATTTTAGCCCGATTAAGCCATTTTAGCCCGATTAAGCCATTTTAGGCCGTTTAAGCCATTTTAGCCCGATTAAGCCATTTGAGCCCGCTTAAGCCATTTTAGCCCGATTAAGCCATTTTAGCCCGAATAAGCCATTTTAGCCCGATTAAGCCATTTTAGCCCGATTAAGCCATTTTAGCCCGATTAAGCCATTTTAGCACGATGAAGCCATTCGAGCCCGATTAAGCC
Organism: Myxine glutinosa; assembly: GCF_964187855.1. Lineage (NCBI taxonomy): Eukaryota > Metazoa > Chordata > Myxini > Myxiniformes > Myxinidae > Myxine > Myxine glutinosa. Next base: position 12,345 of record NW_027619514.1, read on the forward strand.
ATTTTAGCACGATGAAGCCATTCGAGCCCGATTAAGCCATTTGAGCCCGCTTAAGCCATTTTAGCCCGCTTAAGCCATTTTAGCCCGATTAAGCCATTTTAGCCCGATTAAGCCATTTTAGGCCGTTTAAGCCATTTTAGCCCGATTAAGCCATTTGAGCCCGATTAAGCCATTTGAGCCCGATTAAGCCATTTTAGCCCGATTAAGCCATTTGAGCCCGCTTAAGCCATTTTAGCCCGATTAAGCCATTTTAGCACGATTAAGCCATTTTAGCCCGATTAAGCCATTTTAGCCCGTTTAAGCCATTTTAGCCCGATTAAGCCATTTTAGCACGATGAAGCCATTCGAGCCCGATTAAGCCATTTTAGCACGATGAAGCCATTCGAGCCCGATTAAGCCATTTTAGCACGCTTAAGCCATTCGAGCCCGATTAAGCCATTTTAGGCCGATTAAGCCATTTTAGCCCGATTAAGCCATTTTAGCCCGATTAAGCCATTTTAGCACGATGAAGCCATTCGAGCCCGATTAAGCCATTTTAGCACGATGAAGCCATTCGAGACCGATTAAGCCATTTTAGCACGATGAAGCCATTCGAGCCCGATTAAGCCATTTTAGCCCGATTAAGCCATTTTAGCCCGATTAAGCCATTTTAGCCCGAATAAGCCATTTTAGCCCGATTAAGCCATTTTAGCCCGATTAAGCCATTTTAGCCCGATTAAGCCATTTTAGCCCGATTAAGCCATTTTAGGCCGTTTAAGCCATTTTAGCCCGATTAAGCCATTTGAGCCCGCTTAAGCCATTTTAGCCCGATTAAGCCATTTTAGCCTGAATAAGCCATTTTAGCCCGATTAAGCCATTTTAGCCCGATTAAGCCATTTTAGCCCGATTAAGCCATTTTAGCACGATGAAGCCATTCGAGCCCGATTAAGCCATTTTAGCACGATGAAGCCATTCGAGCCCGATTAAGCCATTTTAGCCCGATTAAGCCATTTTAGCCCGATTAAGCCATTTTAGCCCGATTAAGCCATTTTAGCCCGATTAAGCCATTTTAGCCCGATTAAGCCATTTTAGCCCGATTAAGCCATTTGAGCCCGATTAAGCCATTTTAGCCCGATTAAGCCATTTGAGCCCGATTAAGCCATTTGAACCCGCTTAAGCCATTCTAGCCCGATTAAGCCATTTTAGCACGATGAAGCCATTCGAGCCCGATTAAGCCATTTGAGCCCGCTTAAGCCATTTTAGCCCGATTAAGCCATTTTAGCACGATGAAGCCATTCGAGCCCGATTAAGCCATTTGAGCCCGCTTAAGCCATTTTAGCCCGATTAAGCCATTTTAGCACGATGAAGCCATTTTAGCCCGATTAAGCCATTTGAGCCCGATTAAGCCATTTTAGCCCGATTAAGCCATTTTAGCCCGCTTAAGCCATTTTAGCCCGATTAAGCCATTTGAGCCCGATTAAGCCATTTTAGCCCGATTAAGCCATTTGAGCCCGATTAAGCCATTTGAACCCGCTTAAGCCATTTTAGCCCGATTAAGCCATTTGAGCCCGATTAAGCCATTTTAGGCCGTTTAAGCCATTTTAGCCCGATTAAGCCATTTGAGCCCGATTAAGCCATTTGAGCCCGATTAAGCCATTTTAGCCCGATTAAGCCATTTGAGCCCGCTTAAGCCATTTTAGCCCGATTAAGCCATTTTAGCACGATGAAGCCATTTTAGCCCGATTAAGCCATTTGAGCCCGATTAAGCCATTTTAGCCCGATTAAGCCATTTGAGCCCGCTTAAGCCATTTTAGCCCGATTAAGCCATTTTAGCACGATGAAGCCATTTTAGCCCGATTAAGCCATTTTAGCCCGATTAAGCCATTTTAGCCCGATTAAGCCATTTTAGCCCGATTAAGCCATTTTAGCCCGTTTAAGCCATTTTAGCCCGATTAAGCCATTTTAGCACGATGAAGCCATTCGAGCCCGATTAAGCCATTTTAGCACGATGAAGCCATTCGAGCCCGATTAAGCCATTTTAGCACGCTTAAGCCATTCGAGCCCGATTAAGCCATTTTAGGCCGATTAAGCCATTTTAGCCCGATTAAGCCATTTTAGCCCGATTAAGCCATTTTAGCACGATGAAGCCATTCGAGCCCGATTAAGCCATTTTAGCCCGATTAAGCCATTTTAGCCCGATTAAGCCATTTTAGCCCGATTAAGCCATTTTAGCCCGATTAAGCCATTTTAGGCCGTTTAAGCCATTTTAGCCCGATTAAGCCATTTGAGCCCGCTTAAGCCATTTTAGCCCGATTAAGCCATTTTAGCCCGAATAAGCCATTTTAGCCCGATTAAGCCATTTTAGCCCGATTAAGCCATTTTAGCCTGATTAAGCCATTTTAGCACGATGAAGCCATTCGAGCCCGATTAAGCCATTTTAGCACGATGAAGCCATTTGAGCCCGATTAAGCCATTTTAGCCCGATTAAGCCATTTTAGCCCGATTAAGCCATTTTAGCCCGATTAAGCCATTTTAGCCCGATTAAGCCATTTTAGCCCGATTAAGCCATTTTAGCCCGATTAAGCCATTTGAGCCCGATTAAGCCATTTGAACCCGCTTAAGCCATTTTAGCCCGATTAAGCCATTTTAGCACGATGAAGCCATTCGAGCCCGATGAAGCCATTTGAGCCCGCTTAAGCCATTTTAGCCCGATTAAGCCATTTTAGCACGATGAAGCCATTCGAGCCCGATTAAGCCATTTGAGCCCGCTTAAGCCATTTTAGCCCGATTAAGCCATTTTAGCACGATGAAGCCATTTTAGCCCGATTAAGCCATTTGAGCCCGATTAAGCCATTTTAGCCCGATTAAGCCATTTTAGCCCGCTTAAGCCATTTTAGCCCGATTAAGCCATTTGAGCCCGATTAAGCCATTTTAGCCCGATTAAGCCATTTGAGCCCGATTAAGCCATTTGAACCCGCTTAAGCCATTTTAGCCCGATTAAGCCATTTTAGCACGATGAAGCCATTCGAGCCCGATTAAGCCATTTGAGCCCGCTTAAGCCATTTTAGCCCGCTTAAGCCATTTTAGCCCGATTAAGCCATTTTAGCCCGATTAAGCCATTTTAGGCCGTTTAAGCCATTTTAGCCCGATTAAGCCATTTGAGCCCGATTAAGCCATTTGAGCCCGATTAAGCCATTTTAGCCCGATTAAGCCATTTGAGCCCGATTAAGCCATTTGAGCCCGATTAAGCCATTTTAGCCCGATTAAGCCATTTGAGCCCGCTTAAGCCATTTTAGCCCGATTAAGCCATTTTAGCACGATGAAGCCATTTTAGCCCGATTAAGCCATTTTAGCCCGATTAAGCCATTTTAGCCCGATTAAGCCATTTTAGCCCGATTAAGCCATTTTAGCCCGTTTAAGCCATTTTAGCCCGATTAAGCCATTTTAGCACGATGAAGCCATTCGAGCCCGATTAAGCCATTTTAGCACGATGAAGCCATTCGAGCCCGATTAAGCCATTTTAGCACGCTTAAGCCATTCGAGCCCGATTAAGCCATTTTAGGCCGATTAAGCCATTTTAGCCCGATTAAGCCATTTTAGCCCGATTAAGCCATTTTAGCACGATGAAGCCATTCGAGCCCGATTAAGCCATTTTAGCCCGATTAAGCCATTTTAGCCCGATTAAGCCATTTTAGCCCGATTAAGCCATTTTAGCCCGATTAAGCCATTTTAGGCCGTTTAAGCCATTTTAGCCCGATTAAGCCATTTTAGCCCGATTAAGCCATTTTAGCCTGATTAAGCCATTTTAGCACGATGAAGCCATTCGAGCCCGATTAAGCCATTTTAGCACGATGAAGCCATTTGAGCCCGATTAAGCCATTTTAGCCCGATTAAGCCATTTTAGCCCGATTAAGCCATTTTAGCCCGATTAAGCCATTATAGCCCGATTAAGCCATTTTAGCCCGATTAAGCCATTTTAGCCCGATTAAGCCATTTGAGCCCGATTAAGCCATTTTAGCCCGATTAAGCCATTTGAGCCCGATTAAGCCATTTGAACCCGCTTAAGCCATTTTAGCCCGATTAAGCCATTTTAGCACGATGAAGCCATTCGAGCCCGATGAAGCCATTTGAGCCCGCTTAAGCCATTTTAGCCCGATTAAGCCATTTTAGCACGATGAAGCCATTCGAGCCCGATTAAGCCATTTTAGCACGATGAAGCCATTTTAGCCCGATTAAGCCATTTGAGCCCGATTAAGCCATTTTAGCCCGATTAAGCCATTTTAGCCCGCTTAAGCCATTTTAGCCCGATTAAGCCATTTGAGCCCGATTAAGCCATTTTAGCCCGATTAAGCCATTTGAGCCCGATTAAGCCATTTGAACCCGCTTAAGCCATTTTAGCCCGATTAAGCCATTTTAGCACGATGAAGCCATTCGAGCCCGATTAAGCATTTGAGCCCGCTTAAGCCATTTTAGCCCGATTAAGCCATTTTAGCACGATGAAGCCATTTTAGCCCGATTAAGCCATTTGAGCCCGATTAAGCCATTTGAGCCCGCTTAAGCCATTTTAGCCCGATTAAGCCATTTGAGCCCGATTAAGCCATTTGAACCCGCTTAAGCCATTTTAGCCCGATTAAGCCATTTTAGCACGATGAAGCCATTCGAGCCCGATGAAGCCATTTGAGCCCGCTTAAGCCATTTTAGCCCGATTAAGCCATTTTAGCACGATGAAGCCATTCGAGCCCGATTAAGCCATTTGAGCCCGCTTAAGCCATTTTAGCCCGATTAAGCCATTTTAGCACGATGAAGCCATTTTAGCCCGATTAAGCCATTTGAGCCCGATTAAGCCATTTTAGCCCGATTAAGCCATTTTAGCCCGCTTAAGCCATTTTAGCCCGATTAAGCCATTTGAGCCCGATTAAGCCATTTTAGCCCGATTAAGCCATTTGAGCCCGATTAAGCCATTTGAACCCGCTTAAGCCATTTTAGCCCGATTAAGCCATTTTAGCACGATGAAGCCATTCGAGCCCGATTAAGCCATTTGAGCCCGCTTAAGCCATTTTAGCCCGATTAAGCCATTTTAGCACGATGAAGCCATTTTAGCCCGATTAAGCCATTTGAGCCCGATTAAGCCATTTGAGCCCGCTTAAGCCATTTTAGCCCGATTAAGCCATTTGAGCCCGATTAAGCCATTTGAACCCGCTTAAGCCATTTTAGCCCGATTAAGCCATTTTAGCACGATGAAGCCATTCGAGCCCGATTAAGCCATTTGAGCCCGATTAAGCCATTTTAGCCCGATTAAGCCATTTTAGCACGATGAAGCCATTTTAGCACGATGAAGCCATTTTAGCCCGATTAAGCCATTTGAGCCCGATTAAGCCATTTGAACCCGCTTAAGCCATTTTAGCCCGATTAAGCCATTTTAGCACGATGAAGCCATTCGAGCCCGATTAAGCCATTTGAGCCCGCTTAAGCCATTTTAGCCCGATTAAGCCATTTTAGCACGATGAAGCCATTTTAGCCCGATTAAGCCATTTTAGCCCGATTAAGCCATTTGAGCCCGATTAAGCCATTTGAACCCGCTTAAGCCATTTTAGCCCGATTAAGCCATTTTAGCCCGATTAAGCCATTTGAGCCCGCTTAAGCCATTTTAGCCCGATTAAGCCATTTGAGCCCGATTAAGCCATTTGAACCCGCTTAAGCCATTTTAGCCCGATTAAGCCATTTTAGCACGATGAAGCCATTCGAGCCCGATTAAGCCATTTGAGCCCGCTTAAGCCATTTTAGCCCGCTTAAGCCATTTTAGCCCGATTAAGCCATTTTAGCCTGATTAAGCCATTTTAGGCCGTTTAAGCCATTTAAGCCCGATTAAGCCATTTGAGCCCGATTAAGCCATTTGAGCCCGATTAAGCATTTTAGCCCGATTAAGCCATTTGAGCCCGCTTAAGCCATTTTAGCCCGATTAAGCCATTTTAGCACGATGAAGCCATTTTAGCCCGATTAAGCCATTTTAGCCCGATTAAGCCATTTTAGCCCGATTAAGCCATTTTAGCCCGATTAAGCCATTTTAGCCCGTTTAAGCCATTTTAGCCCGATTAAGCCATTTTAGCACGATGAAGCCATTCGAGCCCGATTAAGCCATTTTAGCCCGATTAAGCCATTTGAGCCCGATTAAGCCATTTGAACCCGCTTAAGCCATTTTAGCCCGATTAAGCCATTTTAGCACGATGAAGCCATTCGAGCCCGATTAAGCCATTTGAGCCCGCTTAAGCCATTTTAGCCCGCTTAAGCCATTTTAGCCCGATTAAGCCATTTTAGCCCGATTAAGCCATTTTAGGCCGTTTAAGCCATTTTAGCCCGATTAAGCCATTTGAGCCCGATTAAGCCATTTGAGCCCGATTAAGCCATTTTAGCCCGATTAAGCCATTTGAGCCCGATTAAGCCATTTGAGCCCGATTAAGCCATTTTAGCCCGATTAAGCCATTTGAGCCCGCTTAAGCCATTTTAGCCCGATTAAGCCATTTTAGCACGATGAAGCCATTTTAGCCCGATTAAGCCATTTTAGCCCGATTAAGCCATTTTAGCCCGATTAAGCCATTTTAGCCCGATTAAGCCATTTTAGCCCGTTTAAGCCATTTTAGCCCGATTAAGCCATTTTAGCACGATGAAGCCATTCGAGCCCGATTAAGCCATTTTAGCACGATGAAGCCATTCGAGCCCGTTTAAGCCATTTTAGCACGCTTAAGCCATTCGAGCCCGATTAAGCCATTTTAGGCCGATTAAGCCATTTTAGCCCGATTAAGCCATTTTAGCCCGATTAAGCCATTTTAGCACGATGAAGCCATTCGAGCCCGATTAAGCCATTTAGCCCGATTAAGCCATTTTAGCCCGATTAAGCCATTTTAGCCCGATTAAGCCATTTTAGCCCGATTAAGCCATTTTAGCCCGATTAAGCCATTTTAGCACGATGAAGCCATTCGAGCCCGATTAAGCCATTTTAGCCCGATTAAGCCATTTTAGGCCGTTTAAGCCATTTTAGCCTGATTAAGCCATTTGAGCCCGCTTAAGCCATTTTAGCCCGATTAAGCCATTTTAGCCCGAATAAGCCATTTTAGCCCGATTAAGCCATTTTAGCCCGATTAAGCCATTTTAGCCTGATTAAGCCATTTTAGCACGATGAAGCCATTCGAGCCCGATTAAGCCATTTTAGCACGATGAAGCCATTTGAGCCCGATTAAGCCATTTTAGCCCGATTAAGCCATTTTAGCCCGATTAAGCCATTTTAGCCCGATTAAGCCATTTTAGCCCGATTAAGCCATTTTAGCCCGATTAAGCCATTTTAGCCCGATTAAGCCATTTGAGCCCGATTAAGCCATTTTAGCCCGATTAAGCCATTTGAGCCCGATTAAGCCATTTGAACCCGCTTAAGCCATTTTAGCCCGATTAAGCCATTTTAGCACGATGAAGCCATTCGAGCCCGATGAAGCCATTTGAGCCCGCTTATGCCATTTTAGCCCGATTAAGCCATTTTAGCACGATGAAGCCATTCGAGCCCGATAAGCCATTTGAGCCCGCTTAAGCCATTTTAGCCCGATTAAGCCATTTTAGCACGATGAAGCCATTTTAGCCCGATTAAGCCATTTGAGCCGATTAAGCCATTTTAGCCCGATTAAGCCATTTTAGCCCGCTTAAGCCATTTTAGCCCGATTAAGCCATTTGAGCCCGATTAAGCCATTTTAGCCCGATTAAGCCATTTGAGCCCGATTAAGCCATTTGAACCCGCTTAAGCCATTTTAGCCCGATTAAGCCATTTTAGCACGATGAAGCCATTCGAGCCCGATTAAGCCATTTGAGCCCGCTTAAGCCATTTTAGCCCGATTAAGCCATTTTAGCACGATGAAGCCATTTTAGCCCGATTAAGCCATTTGAGCCCGATTAAGCCATTTGAGCCCGCTTAAGCCATTTTAGCCCGATTAAGCCATTTGAGCCCGATTAAGCCATTTGAACCCGCTTAAGCCATTTTAGCCCGATTAAGCCATTTTAGCACGATGAAGCCATTCGAGCCCGATTAAGCCATTTGAGCCCGATTAAGCCATTTTAGCACGATGAAGCCATTTTAGCACGATGAAGCCATTTTAGCCCGATTAAGCCATTTGAGCCCGATTAAGCCATTTGAACCCGCTTAAGCCATTTTAGCCCGATTAAGCCATTTTAGCACGATGAAGCCATTCGAGCCCGATTAAGCCATTTGAGCCCGCTTAAGCCATTTTAGCCCGATTAAGCCATTTTAGCACGATGAAGCCATTTTAGCCCGATTAAGCCATTTTAGCCCGATTAAGCCATTTGAGCCCGATTAAGCCATTTGAACCCGCTTAAGCCATTTTAGCCCGATTAAGCCATTTTAGCCCGATTAAGCCATTTGAGCCCGCTTAAGCCATTTTAGCCCGATTAAGCCATTTGAGCCCGATTAAGCCATTTGAACCCGCTTAAGCCATTTTAGCCCGATTAAGCCATTTTAGCACGATGAAGCCATTCGAGCCCGATTAAGCCATTTGAGCCCGCTTAAGCCATTTTAGCCCGCTTAAGCCATTTTAGCCCGATTAAGCCATTTTAGCCCGATTAAGCCATTTTAGGCCGTTTAAGCCATTTTAGCCCGATTAAGCCATTTGAGCCCGATTAAGCCATTTGAGCCCGATTAAGCCATTTTAGCCCGATTAAGCCATTTGAGCCCGTTTAAGCCATTTTAGCCCGATTAAGCCATTTTAGCACGATGAAGCCATTCGAGCCCGATTAAGCCATTTTAGCCCGATTAAGCCATTTGAGCCCGATTAAGCCATTTGAACCCGCTTAAGCCATTTTAGCCCGATTAAGCCATTTTAGCACGATGAAGCCATTCGAGCCCGATTAAGCCATTTGAGCCCGCTTAAGCCATTTTAGCCCGCTTAAGCCATTTTAGCCCGATTAAGCCATTTTAGCCCGATTAAGCCATTTTAGGCCGTTTAAGCCATTTTAGCCCGATTAAGCCATTTGAGCCCGATTAAGCCATTTGAGCCCGATTAAGCCATTTTAGCCCGATTAAGCCATTTGAGCCCGATTAAGCCATTTGAGCCCGATTAAGCCATTTTAGCCCGATTAAGCCATTTGAGCCCGCTTAAGCCATTTTAGCCCGATTAAGCCATTTTAGCACGATGAAGCCATTTTAGCCCGATTAAGCCATTTTAGCCCGATTAAGCCATTTTAGCCCGATTAAGCCATTTTAGCCCGATTAAGCCATTTTAGCCCGTTTAAGCCATTTTAGCCCGATTAAGCCATTTTAGCACGATGAAGCCATTCGAGCCCGATTAAGCCATTTTAGCACGATGAAGCCATTCGAGCCCGATTAAGCCATTTTAGCACGCTTAAGCCATTCGAGCCCGATTAAGCCATTTTAGGCCGATTAAGCCATTTTAGCCCGATTAAGCCATTTTAGCCCGATTAAGCCATTTTAGCACGATGAAGCCATTCGAGCCCGATTAAGCCATTTTAGCACGATGAAGCCATTCGAGACCGATTAAGCCATTTTAGCACGATGAAGCCATTCGAGCCCGATTAAGCCATTTTAGCCCGATTAAGCCATTTTAGCCCGATTAAGCCATTTTAGCCCGAATAAGCCATTTTAGCCCGATTAAGCCATTTTAGCCCGATTAAGCCATTTTAGCCCGATTAAGCCATTTTAGCCCGATTAAGCCATTTTAGGCCGTTTAAGCCATTTTAGCCCGATTAAGCCATTTGAGCCCGCTTAAGCCATTTTAGCCCGATTAAGCCATTTTAGCCCGAATAAGCCATTTTAGCCCGATTAAGCCATTTTAGCCCGATTAAGCCATTTTAGCCCGATTAAGCCATTTTAGCACGATGAAGCCATTCGAGCCCGATTAAGCCATTTTAGCACGATGAAGCCATTCGAGCCCGATTAAGCCATTTGAGCCCGCTTAAGCCATTTTAGCCCGATTAAGCCATTTTAGCCCGATTAAGCCATTTTAGCCCGATTAAGCCATTTTAGGCCGTTTAAGCCATTTTAGCCCGATTAAGCCATTTGAGCCCGCTTAAGCCATTTTAGCCCGATTAAGCCATTTTAGCACGATGAAGCCATTCGAGCCCGATTAAGCCATTTTAGCCCGATTAAGCCATTTGAGCCCGATTAAGCCATTTGAACCCGCTTAAGCCATTTTAGCCCGATTAAGCCATTTTAGCACGATGAAGCCATTCGAGCCCGATTAAGCCATTTGAGCCCGCTTAAGCCATTTTAGCCCGCTTAAGCCATTTTAGCCCGATTAAGCCATTTTAGCCCGATTAAGCCATTTTAGGCCGTTTAAGCCATTTTAGCCCGATTAAGCCATTTGAGCCCGATTAAGCCATTTGAGCCCGATTAAGCCATTTTAGCCCGATTAAGCCATTTGAGCCCGATTAAGCCATTTGAGCCCGATTAAGCCATTTTAGCCCGATTAAGCCATTTGAGCCCGCTTAAGCCATTTTAGCCCGATTAAGCCATTTTAGCACGATGAAGCCATTTTAGCCCGATTAAGCCATTTTAGCCCGATTAAGCCATTTTAGCCCGATTAAGCCATTTTAGCCCGATTAAGCCATTTTAGCCCGTTTAAGCCATTTTAGCCCGATTAAGCCATTTTAGCACGATGAAGCCATTCGAGCCCGATTAAGCCATTTTAGCACGATGAAGCCATTCGAGCCCGATTAAGCCATTTTAGCACGCTTAAGCCATTCGAGCCCGATTAAGCCATTTTAGGCCGATTAAGCCATTTTAGCCCGATTAAGCCATTTTAGCCCGATTAAGCCATTTTAGCACGATGAAGCCATTCGAGCCCGATTAAGCCATTTTAGCACGATGAAGCCATTCGAGACCGATTAAGCCATTTTAGCACGATGAAGCCATTCGAGCCCGATTAAGCCATTTTAGCCCGATTAAGCCATTTTAGCCCGATTAAGCCATTTTAGCCCGAATAAGCCATTTTAGCCCGATTAAGCCATTTTAGCCCGATTAAGCCATTTTAGCCCGATTAAGCCATTTTAGCCCGATTAAGCCATTTTAGGCCGTTTAAGCCATTTTAGCCCGATTAAGCCATTTGAGCCCGCTTAAGCCATTTTAGCCCGATTAAGCCATTTTAGCCCGAATAAGCCATTTTAGCCCGATTAAGCCATTTTAGCCCGATTAAGCCATTTTAGCCCGATTAAGCCATTTTAGCACGATGAAGCCATTCGAGCCCGATTAAGCCATTTTAGCACGATGAAGCCATTCGAGCCCGATTAAGCCATTTTAGCCCGATTAAGCCATTTTAGCCCGATTAAGCCATTTTAGCCCGATTAAGCCATTTTAGCCCGATTAAGCCATTTTAGCCCGATTAAGCCATTTTAGCCCGATTAAGCCATTTGAGCCCGATTAAGCCATTTTAGCCCGATTAAGCCATTTGAGCCCGATTAAGCCATTTGAACCCGCTTAAGCCATTTTAGCCCGATTAAGCCATTTTAGCACGATGAAGCCATTCGAGCCCGATTAAGCCATTTGAGCCCGCTTAAGCCATTTTAGCCCGATTAAGCCATTTTAGCACGATGAAGCCATTCGAGCCCGATTAAGCCATTTGAGCCCGCTTAAGCCATTTTAGCCCGATTAAGCCATTTTAGCACGATGAAGCCATTTTAGCCCGATTAAGCCATTTGAGCCCGATTAAGCCATTTTAGCCCGATTAAGCCATTTTAGCCCGCTTAAGCCATTTTAGCCCGATTAAGCCATTTGAGCCCGATTAAGCCATTTTAGCCCGATTAAGCCATTTGAGCCCGATTAAGCCATTTGAACCCGCTTAAGCCATTTTAGCCCGATTAAGCCATTTTAGCACGATGAAGCCATTCGAGCCCGATTAAGCCATTTGAGCCCGCTTAAGCCATTTTAGCCCGATTAAGCCATTTTAGCACGATGAAGCCATTTTAGCCCGATTAAGCCATTTGAGCCCGATTAAGCCATTTTAGCCCGATTAAGCCATTTTAGCCCGATTAAGCCATTTTAGCCCGTTTAAGCCATTTTAGCCCGATTAAGCCATTTTAGCACGATGAAGCCATTCGAGCCCGATTAAGCCATTTTAGCACGATGAAGCCATTCGAGCCCGATTAAGCCATTTTAGCACGCTTAAGCCATTCGAGCCCGATTAAGCCATTTTAGGCCGATTAAGCCATTTTAGCCCGATTAAGCCATTTTAGCCCGATTAAGCCATTTTAGCACGATGAAGCCATTCGAGCCCGATTAAGCCATTTTAGCACGATGAAGCCATTCGAGCCCGATTAAGCCATTTTAGCACGCTTAAGCCATTCGAGCCCGATTAAGCCATTTTAGGCCGATTAAGCCATTTTAGCCCGATTAAGCCATTTTAGCCCGAATAAGCCATTTTAGCCCGATTAAGCCATTTTAGCCCGATTAAGCCATTTTAGCCCGATTAAGCCATTTTAGCCCGATTAAGCCATTTTAGGCCGTTTAAGCCATTTTAGCCCGATTAAGCCATTTGAGCCCGCTTAAGCCATTTTAGCCCGATTAAGCCATTTTAGCCCGAATAAGCCATTTTAGCCCGATTAAGCCATTTTAGCCCGATTAAGCCATTTTAGCCCGATTAAGCCATTTTAGCACGATGAAGCCATTCGAGCCCGATTAAGCCATTTTAGCACGATGAAGCCATTCGAGCCCGATTAAGCCATTTTAGCACGCTTAAGCCATTCGAGCCCGATTAAGCCATTTTAGGCCGATTAAGCCATTTTAGCCCGATTAAGCCATTTTAGCACGATGAAGCCATTCGAGCCCGATTAAGCCATTTTAGCACGATGAAGCCATTCGAGCCCGATTAAGCCATTTTAGCACGATGAAGCCATTCGAGCCCGATTAAGCCATTTTAGCCCGATTAAGCCATTTTAGCCCGATTAAGCCATTTTAGGCCGTTTAAGCCATTTTAGCCCGATTAAGCCATTTTAGCACGATGAAGCCATTCGAGCCCGATTAAGCCATTTTAGCCTAATTAAGCCATTTTTGCCCGAATAAGCCATTTTTGCCCGATTAAGCCATTTTAGCCCGATTAAGCCATTTTAGCCCGATTAAGCCATTTTAGCACGATGAAGCCATTCGAGCCCGATTAAGCCATTTTAGCACGATGAAGCCATTCGAGCCCGATTAAGCCATTTTAGCACAATGAAGCCATTCGAGCCCGATTAAGCCATTTTAGCCCGATTAAGCCATTTTAGCCTGATTAAGCCATTTTAGCCCGAATAAGCCATTTTAGCCCGATTAAGCCATTTTAGCCCGATTAAGCCATTTTAGCCCGATTAAGCCATTTTAGGCCGTTTAAGCCATTTTAGGCCGTTTAAGCCATTTTAGCACGATGAAGCCATTCAAGCCCGATTAAGCCATTTTAGCCCGATTAAGCCATTTTAGGCCGTTTAAGCCATTTTAGGCCGTTTAAGCCATTTTAGCCCGATTAAGCCATTTTAGCCCGATTAAGCCATTTTAGCCCGATTAAGCCATTTTAGCCCGATTAAGCCATTTGAGCCCGATTAAGCCATTTTAGGCCGTTTAAGCCATTTTAGCCCGATTAAGCCATTTGAGCCCGATTAAGCCATTTTAGCCCGATTAAGCCATTTGAGCCCGATTAAGCCATTTGAACCCGCTTAAGCCATTTTAGCCCGATTAAGCCATTTTAGCACGATGAAGCCATTCGAGCCCGATTAAGCCATTTGAGCCCGCTTAAGCCATTTTAGCCCGCTTAAGCCATTTGAGCCCGATTAAGCCATTTTAGCCCGATTAAGCCATTTTAGGCCGTTTAAGCCATTTTAGCCCGATTAAGCCATTTGAGCCCGATTAAGCCATTTGAGCCCGATTAAGCCATTTTAGCCCGATTAAGCCATTTGAGCCCGATTAAGCCATTTTAGCCCGATTAAGCCATTTGAGCCCGCTTAAGCCATTTTAGCCTGATTAAGCCATTTTAGCACGATGAAGCCATTTGAGCCCGATTAAGCCATTTGAGCCCGATTAAGCCATTTTAGCCCGATTAAGCCATTTGAGCCCGCTTAAGCCATTTTAGCCCGATTAAGCCATTTTAGCACGATGAAGCCATTTTAGCCCGATTAAGCCATTTGAGCCCGATTAAGCCATTTTAGCCCGATTAAGCCATTTGAGCCCGCTTAAGCCATTTTAGCCCGATTAAGCCATTTTAGCACGATGAAGCCATTTTAGCCCGATTAAGCCATTTTAGCCCGATTAAGCCATTTTAGCCCGATTAAGCCATTTTAGCCCGATTAAGCCATTTTAGCCCGTTTAAGCCATTTTAGCCCGATTAAGCCATTTTAGCACGATGAAGCCATTCGAGCCCGATTAAGCCATTTTAGCACGATGAAGCCATTCGAGCCCGATTAAGCCATTTTAGCACGCTTAAGCCATTCGAGCCCGATTAAGCCATTTTAGGCCGATTAAGCCATTTTAGCCCGATTAAGCCATTTTAGCCCGATTAAGCCATTTTAGCACGATGAAGCCATTCGAGCCCGATTAAGCCATTTTAGCCCGATTAAGCCATTTTAGCCCGATTAAGCCATTTTAGCCCGATTAAGCCATTTTAGCCCGATTAAGCCATTTTAGGCCGTTTAAGCCATTTTAGCCCGATTAAGCCATTTGAGCCCGCTTAAGCCATTTTAGCCCGATTAAGCCATTTTAGCCCGAATAAGCCATTTTAGCCCGATTAAGCCATTTTAGCCCGATTAAGCCATTTTAGCCTGATTAAGCCATTTTAGCACGATGAAGCCATTCGAGCCCGATTAAGCCATTTTAGCACGATGAAGCCATTTGAGCCCGATTAAGCCATTTTAGCCCGATTAAGCCATTTTAGCCCGATTAAGCCATTTTAGCCCGATTAAGCCATTTTAGCCCGATTAAGCCATTTTAGCCCGATTAAGCCATTTTAGCCCGATTAAGCCATTTGAGCCCGATTAAGCCATTTCAGCCCGATTAAGCCATTTGAGCCCGATTAAGCCATTTGAACCCGCTTAAGCCATTTTAGCCCGATTAAGCCATTTTAGCACGATGAAGCCATTCGAGCCCGATGAAGCCATTTGAGCCCGCTTAAGCCATTTTAGCCCGATTAAGCCATTTTAGCACGATGAAGCCATTCGAGCCCGATTAAGCCATTTGAGCCCGCTTAAGCCATTTTAGCCCGATTAAGCCATTTTAGCACGATGAAGCCATTTTAGCCCGATTAAGCCATTTGAGCCCGATTAAGCCATTTTAGCCCGATTAAGCCATTTTAGCCCGCTTAAGCCATTTTTGCCCGATTAAGCCATTTGAGCCCGATTAAGCCATTTTAGCCCGATTAAGCCATTTGAGCCCGATTAAGCCATTTGAACCCGCTTAAGCCATTTTAGCCCGATTAAGCCATTTTAGCACGATGAAGCCATTCGAGCCCGATTAAGCCATTTGAGCCCGCTTAAGCCATTTTAGCCCGCTTAAGCCATTTTAGCCCGATTAAGCCATTTTAGCCCGATTAAGCCATTTTAGGCCGTTTAAGCCATTTTAGCCCGATTAAGCCATTTGAGCCCGATTAAGCCATTTGAGCCCGATTAAGCCATTTTAGCCCGATTAAGCCATTTGAGCCCGATTAAGCCATTTGAGCCCGATTAAGCCATTTTAGCCCGATTAAGCCATTTGAGCCCGCTTAAGCCATTTTAGCCCGATTAAGCCATTTTAGCACGATGAAGCCATTTTAGCCCGATTAAGCCATTTTAGCCCGATTAAGCCATTTTAGCCCGATTAAGCCATTTTAGCCCGATTAAGCCATTTTAGCCCGTTTAAGCCATTTTAGCCCGATTAAGCCATTTTAGCACGATGAAGCCATTCGAGCCCGATTAAGCCATTTTAGCACGATGAAGCCATTCGAGCCCGATTAAGCCATTTTAGCACGCTTAAGCCATTCGAGCCCGATTAAGCCATTTTAGGCCGATTAAGCCATTTTAGCCCGATTAAGCCATTTTAGCCCGATTAAGCCATTTTAGCACGATGAAGCCATTCGAGCCCGATTAAGCCATTTTAGCCCGATTAAGCCATTTTAGCCCGATTAAGCCATTTTAGCCCGATTAAGCCATTTTAGCCCGATTAAGCCATTTTAGGCCGTTTAAGCCATTTTAGCCCGATTAAGCCATTTTAGCCCGATTAAGCCATTTTAGCCTGATTAAGCCATTTTAGCACGATGAAGCCATTCGAGCCCGATTAAGCCATTTTAGCACGATGAAGCCATTTGAGCCCGATTAAGCCATTTTAGCCCGATTAAGCCATTTTAGCCCGATTAAGCCATTTTAGCCCGATTAAGCCATTTTAGCCCGATTAAGCCATTTTAGCCCGATTAAGCCATTTTAGCCCGATTAAGCCATTTGAGCCCGATTAAGCCATTTTAGCCCGATTAAGCCATTTGAGCCCGATTAAGCCATTTGAACCCGCTTAAGCCATTTTAGCCCGATTAAGCCATTTTAGCACGATGAAGCCATTCGAGCCCGATGAAGCCATTTGAGCCCGCTTAAGCCATTTTAGCCCGATTAAGCCATTTTAGCACGATGAAGCCATTCGAGCCCGATTAAGCCATTTTAGCACGATGAAGCCATTTTAGCCCGATTAAGCCATTTGAGCCCGATTAAGCCATTTTAGCCCGATTAAGCCATTTTAGCCCGCTTAAGCCATTTTAGCCCGATTAAGCCATTTGAGCCCGATTAAGCCATTTTAGCCCGATTAAGCCATTTGAGCCCGATTAAGCCATTTGAACCCGCTTAAGCCATTTTAGCCCGATTAAGCCATTTTAGCACGATGAAGCCATTCGAGCCCGATTAAGCCATTTGAGCCCGCTTAAGCCATTTTAGCCCGATTAAGCCATTTTAGCACGATGAAGCCATTTTAGCCCGATTAAGCCATTTGAGCCCGATTAAGCCATTTGAGCCCGCTTAAGCCATTTTAGCCCGATTAAGCCATTTGAGCCCGATTAAGCCATTTGAACCCGCTTAAGCCATTTTAGCCCGATTAAGCCATTTTAGCACGATGAAGCCATTCGAGCCCGATGAAGCCATTTGAGCCCGCTTAAGCCATTTTAGCCCGATTAAGCCATTTTAGCACGATGAAGCCATTCGAGCCCGATTAAGCCATTTGAGCCCGCTTAAGCCATTTTAGCCCGATTAAGCCATTTTAGCACGATGAAGCCATTTTAGCCCGATTAAGCCATTTGAGCCCGATTAAGCCATTTTAGCCCGATTAAGCCATTTTAGCCCGCTTAAGCCATTTTAGCCCGATTAAGCCATTTGAGCCCGATTAAGCCATTTTAGCCCGATTAAGCCATTTGAGCCCGATTAAGCCATTTGAACCCGCTTAAGCCATTTTAGCCCGATTAAGCCATTTTAGCACGATGAAGCCATTCGAGCCCGATTAAGCCATTTGAGCCCGCTTAAGCCATTTTAGCCCGATTAAGCCATTTTAGCACGATGAAGCCATTTTAGCCCGATTAAGCCATTTGAGCCCGATTAAGCCATTTGAGCCCGCTTAAGCCATTTTAGCCCGATTAAGCCATTTGAGCCCGATTAAGCCATTTGAACCCGCTTAAGCCATTTTAGCCCGATTAAGCCATTTTAGCACGATGAAGCCATTCGAGCCCGATTAAGCCATTTGAGCCCGATTAAGCCATTTTAGCACGATGAAGCCATTTTAGCACGATGAAGCCATTTTAGCCCGATTAAGCCATTTGAGCCCGATTAAGCCATTTGAACCCGCTTAAGCCATTTTAGCCCGATTAAGCCATTTTAGCACGATGAAGCCATTCGAGCCCGATTAAGCCATTTGAGCCCGCTTAAGCCATTTTAGCCCGATTAAGCCATTTTAGCACGATGAAGCCATTTTAGCCCGATTAAGCCATTTTAGCCCGATTAAGCCATTTGAGCCCGATTAAGCCATTTGAACCCGCTTAAGCCATTTTAGCCCGATTAAGCCATTTTAGCCCGATTAAGCCATTTGAGCCCGCTTAAGCCATTTTAGCCCGATTAAGCCATTTGAGCCCGATTAAGCCATTTGAACCCGCTTAAGCCATTTTAGCCCGATTAAGCCATTTTAGCACGATGAAGCCATTCGAGCCCGATTAAGCCATTTGAGCCCGCTTAAGCCATTTTAGCCCGCTTAAGCCATTTTAGCCCGATTAAGCCATTTTAGCCTGATTAAGCCATTTTAGGCCGTTTAAGCCATTTTAGCCCGATTAAGCCATTTGAGCCCGATTAAGCCATTTGAGCCCGATTAAGCCATTTTAGCCCGATTAAGCCATTTGAGCCCGCTTAAGCCATTTTAGCCCGATTAAGCCATTTTAGCACGATGAAGCCATTTTAGCCCGATTAAGCCATTTTAGCCCGATTAAGCCATTTTAGCCCGATTAAGCCATTTTAGCCCGATTAAGCCATTTTAGCCCGTTTAAGCCATTTTAGCCTGATTAAGCCATTTTAGCACGATGAAGCCATTCGAGCCCGATTAAGCCATTTTAGCCCGATTAAGCCATTTGAGCCCGATTAAGCCATTTGAACCCGCTTAAGCCATTTTAGCCCGATTAAGCCATTTTAGCACGATGAAGCCATTCGAGCCCGATTAAGCCATTTGAGCCCGCTTAAGCCATTTTAGCCCGCTTAAGCCATTTTAGCCCGATTAAGCCATTTTAGCCCGATTAAGCCATTTTAGGCCGTTTAAGCCATTTTAGCCCGATTAAGCCATTTGAGCCCGATTAAGCCATTTGAGCCCGATTAAGCCATTTTAGCCCGATTAAGCCATTTGAGCCCGATTAAGCCATTTGAGCCCGATTAAGCCATTTTAGCCCGATTAAGCCATTTGAGCCCGCTTAAGCCATTTTAGCCCGATTAAGCCATTTTAGCACGATGAAGCCATTTTAGCCCGATTAAGCCATTTTAGCCCGATTAAGCCATTTTAGCCCGATTAAGCCATTTTAGCCCGATTAAGCCATTTTAGCCCGTTTAAGCCATTTTAGCCCGATTAAGCCATTTTAGCACGATGAAGCCATTCGAGCCCGATTAAGCCATTTTAGCACGATGAAGCCATTCGAGCCCGTTTAAGCCATTTTAGCACGCTTAAGCCATTCGAGCCCGATTAAGCCATTTTAGGCCGATTAAGCCATTTTAGCCCGATTAAGCCATTTTAGCCCGATTAAGCCATTTTAGCACGATGAAGCCATTCGAGCCCGATTAAGCCATTTTAGCCCGATTAAGCCATTTTAGCCCGATTAAGCCATTTTAGCCCGATTAAGCCATTTTAGCCCGATTAAGCCATTTTAGCCCGATTAAGCCATTTTAGCACGATGAAGCCATTCGAGCCCGATTAAGCCATTTTAGCCCGATTAAGCCATTTTAGGCCGTTTAAGCCATTTTAGCCTGATTAAGCCATTTGAGCCCGCTTAAGCCATTTTAGCCCGATTAAGCCATTTTAGCCCGAATAAGCCATTTTAGCCCGATTAAGCCATTTTAGCCCGATTAAGCCATTTTAGCCTGATTAAGCCATTTTAGCACGATGAAGCCATTCGAGCCCGATTAAGCCATTTTAGCACGATGAAGCCATTTGAGCCCGATTAAGCCATTTTAGCCCGATTAAGCCATTTTAGCCCGATTAAGCCATTTTAGCCCGATTAAGCCATTTTAGCCCGATTAAGCCATTTTAGCCCGATTAAGCCATTTTAGCCCGATTAAGCCATTTGAGCCCGATTAAGCCATTTTAGCCCGATTAAGCCATTTGAGCCCGATTAAGCCATTTGAACCCGCTTAAGCCATTTTAGCCCGATTAAGCCATTTTAGCACGATGAAGCCATTCGAGCCCGATGAAGCCATTTGAGCCCGCTTAAGCCATTTTAGCCCGATTAAGCCATTTTAGCACGATGAAGCCATTCGAGCCCGATTAAGCCATTTGAGCCCGCTTAAGCCATTTTAGCCCGATTAAGCCATTTTAGCACGATGAAGCCATTTTAGCCCGATTAAGCCATTTGAGCCCGATTAAGCCATTTTAGCCCGATTAAGCCATTTTAGCCCGCTTAAGCCATTTTAGCCCGATTAAGCCATTTGAGCCCGATTAAGCCATTTTAGCCCGATTAAGCCATTTGAGCCCGATTAAGCCATTTGAACCCGCTTAAGCCATTTTAGCCCGATTAAGCCATTTTAGCACGATGAAGCCATTCGAGCCCGATTAAGCCATTTGAGCCCGCTTAAGCCATTTTAGCCCGATTAAGCCATTTTAGCACGATGAAGCCATTTTAGCCCGATTAAGCCATTTGAGCCCGATTAAGCCATTTGAGCCCGCTTAAGCCATTTTAGCCCGATTAAGCCATTTGAGCCCGATTAAGCCATTTGAACCCGCTTAAGCCATTTTAGCCCGATTAAGCCATTTTAGCACGATGAAGCCATTCGAGCCCGATTAAGCCATTTGAGCCCGATTAAGCCATTTTAGCACGATGAAGCCATTTTAGCACGATGAAGCCATTTTAGCCCGATTAAGCCATTTGAGCCCGATTAAGCCATTTGAACCCGCTTAAGCCATTTTAGCCCGATTAAGCCATTTTAGCACGATGAAGCCATTCGAGCCCGATTAAGCCATTTGAGCCCGCTTAAGCCATTTTAGCCCGCTTAAGCCATTTTAGCCCGATTAAGCCATTTTAGCCCGATTAAGCCATTTTAGGCCGTTTAAGCCATTTTAGCCCGATTAAGCCATTTGAGCCCGATTAAGCCATTTGAGCCCGATTAAGCCATTTTAGCCCGATTAAGCCATTTGAGCCCGTTTAAGCCATTTTAGCCCGATTAAGCCATTTTAGCACGATGAAGCCATTCGAGCCCGATTAAGCCATTTTAGCCCGATTAAGCCATTTGAGCCCGATTAAGCCATTTGAACCCGCTTAAGCCATTTTAGCCCGATTAAGCCATTTTAGCACGATGAAGCCATTCGAGCCCGATTAAGCCATTTGAGCCCGCTTAAGCCATTTTAGCCCGCTTAAGCCATTTTAGCCCGATTAAGCCATTTTAGCCCGATTAAGCCATTTTAGGCCGTTTAAGCCATTTTAGCCCGATTAAGCCATTTGAGCCCGATTAAGCCATTTGAGCCCGATTAAGCCATTTTAGCCCGATTAAGCCATTTGAGCCCGATTAAGCCATTTGAGCCCGATTAAGCCATTTTAGCCCGATTAAGCCATTTGAGCCCGCTTAAGCCATTTTAGCCCGATTAAGCCATTTTAGCACGATGAAGCCATTTTAGCCCGATTAAGCCATTTTAGCCCGATTAAGCCATTTTAGCCCGATTAAGCCATTTTAGCCCGATTAAGCCATTTTAGCCCGTTTAAGCCATTTTAGCCCGATTAAGCCATTTTAGCACGATGAAGCCATTCGAGCCCGATTAAGCCATTTTAGCACGATGAAGCCATTCGAGCCCGATTAAGCCATTTTAGCACGCTTAAGCCATTCGAGCCCGATTAAGCCATTTTAGGCCGATTAAGCCATTTTAGCCCGATTAAGCCATTTTAGCCCGATTAAGCCATTTTAGCACGATGAAGCCATTTGAGCCCGATTAAGCCATTTTAGCACGATGAAGCCATTCGAGACCGATTAAGCCATTTTAGCACGATGAAGCCATTCGAGCCCGATTAAGCCATTTTAGCCCGATTAAGCCATTTTAGCCCGATTAAGCCATTTTAGCCCGAATAAGCCATTTTAGCCCGATTAAGCCATTTTAGCCCGATTAAGCCATTTTAGCCCGATTAAGCCATTTTAGCCCGATTAAGCCATTTTAGGCCGTTTAAGCCATTTTAGCCCGATTAAGCCATTTGAGCCCGCTTAAGCCATTTTAGCCCGATTAAGCCATTTTAGCCCGAATAAGCCATTTTAGCCCGATTAAGCCATTTTAGCCCGATTAAGCCATTTTAGCCCGATTAAGCCATTTTAGCACGATGAAGCCATTCGAGCCCGATTAAGCCATTTTAGCACGATGAAGCCATTCGAGCCCGATTAAGCCATTTGAGCCCGCTTAAGCCATTTTAGCCCGATTAAGCCATTTTAGCCCGATTAAGCCATTTTAGCCCGATTAAGCCATTTTAGGCCGTTTAAGCCATTTTAGCCCGATTAAGCCATTTGAGCCCGCTTAAGCCATTTTAGCCCGATTAAGCCATTTTAGCACGATGAAGCCATTCGAGCCCGATTAAGCCATTTTAGCCCGATTAAGCCATTTGAGCCCGATTAAGCCATTTGAACCCGCTTAAGCCATTTTAGCCCGATTAAGCCATTTTAGCACGATGAAGCCATTCGAGCCCGATTAAGCCATTTGAGCCCGCTTAAGCCATTTTAGCCCGCTTAAGCCATTTTAGCCCGATTAAGCCATTTTAGCCCGATTAAGCCATTTTAGGCCGTTTAAGCCATTTTAGCCCGATTAAGCCATTTGAGCCCGATTAAGCCATTTGAGCCCGATTAAGCCATTTTAGCCCGATTAAGCCATTTGAGCCCGATTAAGCCATTTGAGCCCGATTAAGCCATTTTAGCCCGATTAAGCCATTTGAGCCCGCTTAAGCCATTTTAGCCCGATTAAGCCATTTTAGCACGATGAAGCCATTTTAGCCCGATTAAGCCATTTTAGCCCGATTAAGCCATTTTAGCCCGATTAAGCCATTTTAGCCCGATTAAGCCATTTTAGCCCGTTTAAGCCATTTTAGCCCGATTAAGCCATTTTAGCACGATGAAGCCATTCGAGCCCGATTAAGCCATTTTAGCACGATGAAGCCATTCGAGCCCGATTAAGCCATTTTAGCACGCTTAAGCCATTCGAGCCCGATTAAGCCATTTTAGGCCGATTAAGCCATTTTAGCCCGATTAAGCCATTTTAGCCCGATTAAGCCATTTTAGCACGATGAAGCCATTCGAGCCCGATTAAGCCATTTTAGCACGATGAAGCCATTCGAGACCGATTAAGCCATTTTAGCACGATGAAGCCATTCGAGCCCGATTAAGCCATTTTAGCCCGATTAAGCCATTTTAGCCCGATTAAGCCATTTTAGCCCGAATAAGCCATTTTAGCCCGATTAAGCCATTTTAGCCCGATTAAGCCATTTTAGCCCGATTAAGCCATTTTAGCCCGATTAAGCCATTTTAGGCCGTTTAAGCCATTTTAGCCCGATTAAGCCATTTGAGCCCGCTTAAGCCATTTTAGCCCGATTAAGCCATTTTAGCCCGAATAAGCCATTTTAGCCCGATTAAGCCATTTTAGCCCGATTAAGCCATTTTAGCCCGATTAAGCCATTTTAGCACGATGAAGCCATTCGAGCCCGATTAAGCCATTTTAGCACGATGAAGCCATTCGAGCCCGATTAAGCCATTTTAGCCCGATTAAGCCATTTTAGCCCGATTAAGCCATTTTAGCCCGATTAAGCCATTTTAGCCCGATTAAGCCATTTTAGCCCGATTAAGCCATTTTAGCCCGATTAAGCCATTTGAGCCCGATTAAGCCATTTTAGCCCGATTAAGCCATTTGAGCCCGATTAAGCCATTTGAACCCGCTTAAGCCATTTTAGCCCGATTAAGCCATTTTAGCACGATGAAGCCATTCGAGCCCGATTAAGCCATTTGAGCCCGCTTAAGCCATTTTAGCCCGATTAAGCCATTTTAGCACGATGAAGCCATTCGAGCCCGATTAAGCCATTTGAGCCCGCTTAAGCCATTTTAGCCCGATTAAGCCATTTTAGCACGATGAAGCCATTTTAGCCCGATTAAGCCATTTGAGCCCGATTAAGCCATTTTAGCCCGATTAAGCCATTTTAGCCCGCTTAAGCCATTTTAGCCCGATTAAGCCATTTGAGCCCGATTAAGCCATTTTAGCCCGATTAAGCCATTTGAGCCCGATTAAGCCATTTGAACCCGCTTAAGCCATTTTAGCCCGATTAAGCCATTTTAGCACGATGAAGCCATTCGAGCCCGATTAAGCCATTTGAGCCCGCTTAAGCCATTTTAGCCCGATTAAGCCATTTTAGCACGATGAAGCCATTTTAGCCCGATTAAGCCATTTGAGCCCGATTAAGCCATTTTAGCCCGATTAAGCCATTTTAGCCCGATTAAGCCATTTTAGCCCGTTTAAGCCATTTTAGCCCGATTAAGCCATTTTAGCACGATGAAGCCATTCGAGCCCGATTAAGCCATTTTAGCACGATGAAGCCATTCGAGCCCGATTAAGCCATTTTAGCACGCTTAAGCCATTCGAGCCCGATTAAGCCATTTTAGGCCGATTAAGCCATTTTAGCCCGATTAAGCCATTTTAGCCCGATTAAGCCATTTTAGCACGATGAAGCCATTCGAGCCCGATTAAGCCATTTTAGCACGATGAAGCCATTCGAGCCCGATTAAGCCATTTTAGCACGCTTAAGCCATTCGAGCCCGATTAAGCCATTTTAGGCCGATTAAGCCATTTTAGCCCGATTAAGCCATTTTAGCCCGAATAAGCCATTTTAGCCCGATTAAGCCATTTTAGCCCGATTAAGCCATTTTAGCCCGATTAAGCCATTTTAGCCCGATTAAGCCATTTTAGGCCGTTTAAGCCATTTTAGCCCGATTAAGCCATTTGAGCCCGCTTAAGCCATTTTAGCCCGATTAAGCCATTTTAGCCCGAATAAGCCATTTTAGCCCGATTAAGCCATTTTAGCCCGATTAAGCCATTTTAGCCCGATTAAGCCATTTTAGCACGATGAAGCCATTCGAGCCCGATTAAGCCATTTTAGCACGATGAAGCCATTCGAGCCCGATTAAGCCATTTTAGCACGCTTAAGCCATTCGAGCCCGATTAAGCCATTTTAGGCCGATTAAGCCATTTTAGCCCGATTAAGCCATTTTAGCACGATGAAGCCATTCGAGCCCGATTAAGCCATTTTAGCACGATGAAGCCATTCGAGCCCGATTAAGCCATTTTAGCACGATGAAGCCATTCGAGCCCGATTAAGCCATTTTAGCCCGATTAAGCCATTTTAGCCCGATTAAGCCATTTTAGGCCGTTTAAGCCATTTTAGCCCGATTAAGCCATTTTAGCACGATGAAGCCATTCGAGCCCGATTAAGCCATTTTAGCCTAATTAAGCCATTTTTGCCCGAATAAGCCATTTTTGCCCGATTAAGCCATTTTAGCCCGATTAAGCCATTTTAGCCCGATTAAGCCATTTTAGCACGATGAAGCCATTCGAGCCCGATTAAGCCATTTTAGCACGATGAAGCCATTCGAGCCCGATTAAGCCATTTTAGCACAATGAAGCCATTCGAGCCCGATTAAGCCATTTTAGCCCGATTAAGCCATTTTAGCCTGATTAAGCCATTTTAGCCCGAATAAGCCATTTTAGCCCGATTAAGCCATTTTAGCCCGATTAAGCCATTTTAGCCCGATTAAGCCATTTTAGGCCGTTTAAGCCATTTTAGGCCGTTTAAGCCATTTTAGCACGATGAAGCCATTCAAGCCCGATTAAGCCATTTTAGCCCGATTAAGCCATTTTAGGCCGTTTAAGCCATTTTAGGCCGTTTAAGCCATTTTAGCCCGATTAAGCCATTTTAGCCCGATTAAGCCATTTTAGCCCGATTAAGCCATTTTAGCCCGATTAAGCCATTTGAGCCCGATTAAGCCATTTTAGGCCGTTTAAGCCATTTTAGCCCGATTAAGCCATTTGAGCCCGATTAAGCCATTTTAGCCCGATTAAGCCATTTGAGCCCGATTAAGCCATTTGAACCCGCTTAAGCCATTTTAGCCCGATTAAGCCATTTTAGCACGATGAAGCCATTCGAGCCCGATTAAGCCATTTGAGCCCGCTTAAGCCATTTTAGCCCGCTTAAGCCATTTGAGCCCGATTAAGCCATTTTAGCCCGATTAAGCCATTTTAGGCCGTTTAAGCCATTTTAGCCCGATTAAGCCATTTGAGCCCGATTAAGCCATTTGAGCCCGATTAAGCCATTTTAGCCCGATTAAGCCATTTGAGCCCGATTAAGCCATTTTAGCCCGATTAAGCCATTTGAGCCCGCTTAAGCCATTTTAGCCTGATTAAGCCATTTTAGCACGATGAAGCCATTTTAGCCCGATTAAGCCATTTTAGCCCGATTAAGCCATTTTAGGCCGTTTAAGCCATTTTAGGCCGTTTAAGCCATTTTAGCCCGATTAAGCCATTTTAGCACGATGAAGCCATTTTAGCCCGATTAAGCCATTTTAGCCCGATTAAGCCATTTGAGCCCGATTAAGCCATTTGAGCCCGATTAAGCCATTTTAGCCCGATTAAGCCATTTGAGCCCGCTTAAGCCATTTTAGCCCGATTAAGCCATTTTAGCACGATGAAGCCATTTTAGCCCGATTAAGCCATTTTAGCCCGATTAAGCCATTTTAGGCCGTTTAAGCCATTTTAGCCCGATTAAGCCATTTGAGCCCGCTTAAGCCATTTTAGGCCGTTTAAGCCATTTTAGCCCGATTAAGCCATTTGAGCCCGCTTAAGCCATTTTAGCCAGATTAAGCCATTTGAGCCCGATTAAGCCATTTGAACCCGCTTAAGCCATTTTAGCCCGATTAAGCCATTTTAGCACGATGAAGCCATTCGAGCCCGATTAAGCCATTTGAGCCCGCTTAAGCCATTTTAGCCCGCTTAAGCCATTTTAGCCCGATTAAGCCATTTTAGCCCGATTAAGCCATTTTAGGCCGTTTAAGCCATTTTAGGCCGTTTAAGCCATTTTAGCACGATGAAGCCATTCGAGCCCGATTAAGCCATTTTAGCCCGATTAAGCCATTTTAGGCCGTTTAAGCCATTTTAGGCCGTTTAAGCCATTTTAGCCCGATTAAGCCATTTTAGCCCGATTAAGCCATTTTAGCCCGATTAAGCCATTTTAGCCCGATTAAGCCATTTTAGCCCGATTAAGCCATTTTAGGCCGTTTAAGCCATTTTAGCCCGATTAAGCCATTTGAGCCCGATTAAGCCATTTTAGCCCGATTAAGCCATTTGAGCCCGATTAAGCCATTTGAACCCGCTTAAGCCATTTTAGCCCGATTAAGCCATTTTAGCACGATGAAGCCATTCGAGCCCGATTAAGCCATTTGAGCCCGCTTAAGCCATTTTAGCCCGCTTAAGCCATTTTAGCCCGATTAAGCCATTTTAGCCCGATTAAGCCATTTTAGGCCGTTTAAGCCATTTTAGCCCGATTAAGCCATTTGAGCCCGATTAAGCCATTTGAGCCCGATTAAGCCATTTGAGCCCGCTTAAGCCATTTTAGCCCGCTTAAGCCATTTTAGCCCGATTAAGCCATTTTAGCCCGATTAAGCCATTTTAGGCCGTTTAAGCCATTTTAGGCCGTTTAAGCCATTTTAGCACGATGAAGCCATTCGAGCCCGATTAAGCCATTTTAGCCCGATTAAGCCATTTTAGGCCGTTTAAGCCATTTTAGGCCGTTTAAGCCATTTTAGCCCGATTAAGCCATTTTAGCCCGATTAAGCCATTTTAGCCCGATTAAGCCATTTTAGCCCGATTAAGCCATTTTAGCCCGATTAAGCCATTTTAGGCCGTTTAAGCCATTTTAGCCCGATTAAGCCATTTGAGCCCGATTAAGCCATTTTAGCCCGATTAAGCCATTTGAGCCCGATTAAGCCATTTGAACCCGCTTAAGCCATTTTAGCCCGATTAAGCCATTTTAGCACGATGAAGCCATTCGAGCCCGATTAAGCCATTTGAGCCCGCTTAAGCCATTTTAGCCCGCTTAAGCCATTTTAGCCCGATTAAGCCATTTTAGCCCGATTAAGCCATTTTAGGCCGTTTAAGCCATTTTAGCCCGATTAAGCCATTTGAGCCCGATTAAGCCATTTGAGCCCGATTAAGCCATTTGAGCCCGATTAAGCCATTTGAGCCCGATTAAGCCATTTTAGCCCGATTAAGCCATTTGAGCCCGCTTAAGCCATTTTAGCCCGATTAAGCCATTTTAGCACGATGAAGCCATTTTAGCCCGATTAAGCCATTTTAGCCCGATTAAGCCATTTTAGGCCGTTTAAGCCATTTTAGGCCGTTTAAGCCATTTTAGCCCGATTAAGCCATTTTAGCACGATGAAGCCATTCGAGCCCGATTAAGCCATTTGAGCCCGCTTAAGCCATTTTAGCCCGATTAAGCCATTTTAGCACGATGAAGCCATTCGAGCCCGA
>NW_027619515.1:0-40489 GCF_964187855.1 Myxine glutinosa
TTCGCACTTGTTTTAGTGTTGAAAAACCACTTTTCGCACTTGTGTTAGTGTTGAAAAACCACTTTTCGCACTTGTGTTGGTGCAGGAAACCACTTTTGCACTTGTATTAGTGTGGAAAAAACACTTTTCGCACTTGTGTTAGTGTTGAAAAACCACTTTTCGCACTTGTGTTAGTGTTGAAAAACCACTTTTCGCACTTGTGTTGGTGCAGGAAACCACTTTTGCACTTGTATTAGTGTGGAAAAAACACGTTTTGCACTTGTGATAGTGTTGAAAAACCACTTTTCGCACTTGTGTTAGTGTTGAAAAACCACTTTTCGCACTTGTGTTAGTGTTGAAAAACCACTTTTTGCACTTGTGTTGGTGCAGGAAACCACTTTTGCACTTGTATTAGTGTGGAAAAAACACTTTTCGCACTTGTGTTAGTGTTGAAAAAGCACTTTTCGCACTTGTGTTAGTGTTGAAAAACCACTTTTCGCACTTGTGTTAGTGTTGAAAAACCACTTTTCGCACTTGTGTTGGTGCAGGAAACCACTTTTGCACTTGTATTAGTGTGGAAAAACCACTTTTCGCACTTGTGTTAGTGTTGAAAAACCACTTTTCGCACTTGTGTTAGTGTTGAAAAACCACTCTTCGCACTTGTGTTAGTGTTGAAAAACCACTTTTCACACTTGTGTTGGTGCAGAAAACCACTTTTGCACTTGTATTAGTGTGGAAAAAACACGTTTTGTACTTGTGATAGTGTTGAAAAACCACTTTTCGCACTTGTGTTAGTGTTGAAAAACCACTTTTCACACTTGTGTTGGTGCAGGAAACCACTTTTGCACTTGTATTAGTGTGGAAAAAACACTTTTTGCACTTGTGATAGTGTTGAAAAACCACTTTTCGTACTTGTGTTAGTGTTGAAATACCACTTTTCGCACTTGTGTTAGTGTTGAAAAACCACTTTTCGCAATTGTGTTGGTGCAGGAAACCACTTTTGCACTTGTATTAGTGTGGGAAAAACACTTTTTGCACTTGTGATAGTGTTGAAAAACCACTTTTCGCACTTGTGTTAGTGTTGAAAAACCACTTTTCGCACTTGTGTTGGTGCAGGAAACCACTTTTGCACTTGTATTAGTGTGGAAAAAACACTTTTCGCACTTGTGTTAGTGTTGAAAAACAACTTTTCGCACTTGTGTTAGTGTTGAAAAACCACTTTTCGCACTTGTGTTGGTGCAGGAAACCACTTTTGCACTTGTATTAGTGTAGAAAAACCACTTTTCGCACTCGTGTTAGTGTTGAAAAACCACTTTTCGCACTTGTGTTGGTGCAGGAAACAACTTTTGCACTTGTATTAGTGTGGAAAAAACACTTTTCGCACTTGTGTTAGATTTGAAAAATAACTTTTCGCACTTGTGTTAGTGTTGAAAAACCACTTTTCACACTTGTGTTGGTGCAGAAAACCACTTTTGCACTTGTATTAGTGTGGAAAAAACACGTTTTGTACTTGTGATAGTGTTGAAAAACCACTTTTCGCACTTGTGTTAGTGTTGAAAAACCACTTTTCGCACTTGTGTTGTTGCAGGAAACCACTTTTGCACTTGTATTAGTGTGGAAAAAACACTTTTTGTACTTGTGATAGTGTTGAAAAACCACTTTTCGTACTTGTGTTAGTGTTGAAATACCACTTTTCGCACTTGTGTTAGTGTTGAAAAACCACTTTTCGCACTTGTGTTGGTGCAGGAAACCACTTTTGCACTTGTATTAGTGTGGAAAAAACACTTTTTGCACTTGTGATAGTGTTGAAAAACCACTTTTCGCCCTTGTGTTAGTGTTGAAAAACCACTTTTCGCACTTGTGTTGGTGCAGGAAACAACTTTTGCACTTGTATTAGTGTGGAAAAAACACTTTTCGCACTTGTGTTAGTGTTGAAAAACAACTTTTCGCACTTGTGTTAGTGTTGAAAAACCACTTTTCGCACTTGTGTTGGTGCAGGAAACCACTTTTGCACTTGTATTAGTGTTGAAAAACCACTTTTCGCACTTGTGTTAGTGTTGAAAAACTACTTTTCGCACTTGTGTTGGTGCAGGAAACCACTTTTGCACTTGTATTAGTGTGGAAAAAACACTTTTTGCACTTGTGATAGTGTTGAAAAACCACTTTTCGCACTTGTGTTGGTGCAGGAAACCACTTTTGCACTTGTATTAGTGTGGAAAAACCACTTTTCGCACTTGTGTTAGTGTTGAAAAACCACTTTTCGCACTTGTGTTAGTGTTGAAAAACCACTTTTCGCACTTGTGTTGGTGCAGGAAACCACTTTTGCACTTGTATTAGTGTGGAAAAAACACTTTTCGCACTTGTGTTAGTGTTGAAAAACCACTTTTCGCACTTGTGTTAGTGTTGAAAAACCACTTTTCACACTTGTGTTGGTGCAGGAAACCACTTTTGCACTTGTATTAGTGTGGAAAAAACACTTTTTGCACTTGTGTTAGTGTTGAAAAACCATTTTTCGCACTTGTGTTGGTGCAGGAAACCACTTTTGCACTTGTATTAGTGTGGAAAAAACACTTTTTGCACTTGTGATAGTGTTGA
Source organism: Myxine glutinosa (assembly GCF_964187855.1). Taxonomy (NCBI): domain Eukaryota; kingdom Metazoa; phylum Chordata; class Myxini; order Myxiniformes; family Myxinidae; genus Myxine; species Myxine glutinosa. Next base: position 2,575 of record NW_027619515.1, read on the forward strand.
AAAACCACTTTTCGCACTTGTGTTGGTGCAGGAAACCACTTTTGCACTTGTATTAGTGTGGAAAAACCACTTTTCGCACTTGTGTTAGTGTTGAAAAACCACTTTTCGCACTTGTGTTAGTGTTGAAAAACCACTTTTCACACTTGTGTTGGTGTAGGAAACCACTTTTGCACTTGTATTAGTGTGGAAAAAACACGTTTTGCACTTGTGATAGTGTTGAAAAACCACTTTTCGCACTTGTGTTAGTGTTGAAAAACCACTTTTCGCACTTGTGTTAGTGTTGAAAAACCACTTTTTGCACTTGTGTTGGTGCAGGAAACCACTTTTGCACTTGTATTAGTGTGGAAAAAACACTTTTCGCACTTGTGTTAGTGTTGAAAAAGCACTTTTCGCACTTGTGTTAGTGTTGAAAAACCACTTTTCGCACTTGTGTTAGTGTTGAAAAACCACTTTTCGCACTTGTGTTGGTGCAGGAAACCACTTTTGCACTTGTATTAGTGTGGAAAAACCACTTTTCGCACTTGTGTTAGTGTTGAAAAACCACTTTTCGCACTTGTGTTAGTGTTGAAAAACCACTTTTCGCACTGTGTTAGTGTTGAAAAACCACTTTTCACACTTGTGTTGGTGCAGAAAACCACTTTTGCACTTGTATTAGTGTGGAAAAAACACGTTTTGTACTTGTGATAGTGTTGAAAAACCACTTTTCGCACTTGTGTTAGTGTTGAAAAACCACTTTTCACACTTGTGTTGGTGCAGGAAACCACTTTTGCACTTGTATTAGTGTGGAAAAAACACTTTTTGCACTTGTGATAGTGTTGAAAAACCACTTTTCGTACTTGTGTTAGTGTTGAAATACCACTTTTCGCACTTGTGTTAGTGTTGAAAAACCACTTTTCGCAATTGTGTTGGTGCAGGAAACCACTTTTGCACTTGTATTAGTGTGGGAAAAACACTTTTTGCACTTGTGATAGTGTTGAAAAACCACTTTTCGCACTTGTGTTAGTGTTGAAAAACCACTTTTCGCACTTGTGTTGGTGCAGGAAACCACTTTTGCACTTGTATTAGTGTGGAAAAAACACTTTTCGCACTTGTGTTAGTGTTGAAAAACAACTTTTCGCACTTGTGTTAGTGTTGAAAAACCACTTTTCGCACTTGTGTTGGTGCAGGAAACCACTTTTGCACTTGTATTAGTGTAGAAAAACCACTTTTCGCACTTGTGTTAGTGTTGAAAAACCACTTTTCGCACTTGTGTTGGTGCAGGAAACAACTTTTGCACTTGTATTAGTGTGGAAAAAACACTTTTCGCACTTGTGTTAGATTTGAAAAATAACTTTTCGCACTTGTGTTAGTGTTGAAAAACCACTTTTCGCACTTGTGTTGGTGCAGGAAACCACTTTTGCACTTGTATTAGTGTTGAAAAAACACTTTTTGCACTTGTGATAGTGTTGAAAAACCACTTTTCGCACTTGTGTTAGTGTTGAAAAACCACTTTTCACACTTTTGTTGGTGCAGGAAACCACTTTTGCACTTGTATTAGTGTGGAAAAAACACTTTTTGCACTTGTGATAGTGTTGAAAAACCACTTTTCGTACTTGTGTTAGTGTTGAAATACCACTTTTCGCACTTGTGTTAGTGTTGAAAAACCACTTTTCGCAATTGTGTTGGTGCAGGAAACCACTTTTGCACTTGTATTAGTGTGGGAAAAACACTTTTTGCACTTGTGATAGTGTTGAAAAACCACTTTTCGCACTTGTGTTAGTGTTGAAAAACCACTTTTCGCACTTGTGTTGGTGCAGGAAACCACTTTTGCACTTGTATTAGTGTGGAAAAAACACTTTTCGCACTTGTGTTAGTGTTGAAAAACAACTTTTCGCACTTGTGTTAGTGTTGAAAAACCACTTTTCGCACTTGTGTTGGTGCAGGAAACCACTTTTGCACTTGTATTAGTGTAGAAAAACCACTTTTCGCACTTGTGTTAGTGTTGAAAAACCACTTTTCGCACTTGTGTTGGTGCAGGAAACAACTTTTGCACTTGTATTAGTGTGGAAAAAACACTTTTCGCACTTGTGTTAGATTTGAAAAATAACTTTTCGCACTTGTGTTAGTGTTGAAAAACCACTTTTCGCACTTGTGTTGGTGCAGGAAACCACTTTTGCACTTGTATTAGTGTTGAAAAACCACTTTTCGCACTTGTGTTAGTGTTGAAAAACCACTTTTCGCACTTGTGTTGGTGCAGGAAACCACTTTTGCACTTGTATTAGTGTGGAAAAAACACTTTTTGCACTTGTGATAGTGTTGAAAAACCACTTTTCGCACTTGTGTTGGTGCAGGAAACCACTTTTGCACTTGTATTAGTGTGGAAAAACCACTTTTCGCACTTGTTTTAGTGTTGAAAAACCACTTTTCGCACTTGTGTTAGTGTTGAAAAACCACTTTTCGCACTTGTGTTGGTGCAGGAAACCACTTTTGCACTTGTATTAGTGTGGAAAAAACACTTTTCGCACTTGTGTTAGTGTTGAAAAACCACTTTTCGCACTTGTGTTAGTGTTGAAAAACCACTTTTCGCACTTGTGTTGGTGCAGGAAACCACTTTTGCACTTGTATTAGTGTGGAAAAAACACGTTTTGCACTTGTGATAGTGTTGAAAAACCACTTTTCGCACTTGTGTTAGTGTTGAAAAACCACTTTTCGCACTTGTGTTAGTGTTGAAAAACCACTTTTTGCACTTGTGTTGGTGCAGGAAACCACTTTTGCACTTGTATTAGTGTGGAAAAAACACTTTTCGCACTTGTGTTAGTGTTGAAAAAGCACTTTTCGCACTTGTGTTAGTGTTGAAAAACCACTTTTCGCACTTGTGTTAGTGTTGAAAAACCACTTTTCGCACTTGTGTTGGTGCAGGAAACCACTTTTGCACTTGTATTAGTGTGGAAAAACCACTTTTCGCACTTGTGTTAGTGTTGAAAAACCACTTTTCGCACTTGTGTTAGTGTTGAAAAACCACTTTTCGCACTGTGTTAGTGTTGAAAAACCACTTTTCACACTTGTGTTGGTGCAGAAAACCACTTTTGCACTTGTATTAGTGTGGAAAAAACACGTTTTGTACTTGTGATAGTGTTGAAAAACCACTTTTCGCACTTGTGTTAGTGTTGAAAAACCACTTTTCACACTTGTGTTGGTGCAGGAAACCACTTTTGCACTTGTATTAGTGTGGAAAAAACACTTTTTGCACTTGTGATAGTGTTGAAAAACCACTTTTCGTACTTGTGTTAGTGTTGAAATACCACTTTTCGCACTTGTGTTAGTGTTGAAAAACCACTTTTCGCAATTGTGTTGGTGCAGGAAACCACTTTTGCACTTGTATTAGTGTGGGAAAAACACTTTTTGCACTTGTGATAGTGTTGAAAAACCACTTTTCGCACTTGTGTTAGTGTTGAAAAACCACTTTTCGCACTTGTGTTGGTGCAGGAAACCACTTTTGCACTTGTATTAGTGTGGAAAAAACACTTTTCGCACTTGTGTTAGTGTTGAAAAACAACTTTTCGCACTTGTGTTAGTGTTGAAAAACCACTTTTCGCACTTGTGTTGGTGCAGGAAACCACTTTTGCACTTGTATTAGTGTAGAAAAACCACTTTTCGCACTTGTGTTAGTGTTGAAAAACCACTTTTCGCACTTGTGTTGGTGCAGGAAACAACTTTTGCACTTGTATTAGTGTGGAAAAAACACTTTTCGCACTTGTGTTAGATTTGAAAAATAACTTTTTGCACTTGTGTTAGTGTTGAAAAACCACTTTTCGCACTTGTGTTGGTGCAGGAAACCACTTTTGCACTTGTATTAGTGTTGAAAAACCACTTTTCGCACTTGTGTTAGTGTTGAAAAACCACTTTTCGCACTTGTGTTGGTGCAGGAAACCACTTTTGCACTTGTATTAGTGTGGAAAAAACACTTTTTGCACTTGTGATAGTGTTGAAAAACCACTTTTCGCACTTGTGTTGGTGCAGGAAACCACTTTTGCACTTGTATTAGTGTGGAAAAACCACTTTTCGCACTTGTTTTAGTGTTGAAAAACCACTTTTCGCACTTGTGTTAGTGTTGAAAAACCACTTTTCGCACTTGTGTTGGTGCAGGAAACCACTTTTGCACTTGTATTAGTGTGGAAAAAACACTTTTCGCACTTGTGTTAGTGTTGAAAAACCACTTTTCGCACTTGTGTTAGTGTTGAAAAACCACTTTTCACACTTGTGTTGGTGCAGGAAACCACTTTTGCACTTGTATTAGTGTGGAAAAAACACTTTTTGCACTTGTGTTAGTGTTGAAAAACCATTTTTCGCACTTGTGTTGGTGCAGGAAACCACTTTTGCACTTGTATTAGTGTGGAAAAAACACTTTTTGCACTTGTGATAGTGTTGAAAAACCACTTTTCGCACTTGTGTTGGTGCAGGAAACCACTTTTGCACTTGTATTAGTGTGGAAAAACCACTTTTCGCACTTGTGTTAGTGTTGAAAAACCACTTTTCGCACTTGTGTTAGTGTTGAAAAACCACTTTTCACACTTGTGTTGGTGCAGGAAACCACTTTTGCACTTGTATTAGTGTGGAAAAAACACGTTTTGCACTTGTGATAGTGTTGAAAAACCACTTTTCGCACTTGTGTTAGTGTTGAAAAACCACTTTTCGCACTTGTGTTAGTGTTGAAAAACCACTTTTTGCACTTGTGTTGGTGCAGGAAACCACTTTTGCACTTGTATTAGTGTGGAAAAAACACTTTTCGCACTTGTGTTAGTGTTGAAAAAGCACTTTTCGCACTTGTGTTAGTGTTGAAAAACCACTTTTCGCACTTGTGTTAGTGTAGAAAAACCACTTTTCGCACTTGTGTTGGTGCAGGAAACCACTTTTGCACTTGTATTAGTGTGGAAAAACCACTTTTCGCACTTGTGTTAGTGTTGAAAAACCACTTTTCGCACTTGTGTTAGTGTTGAAAAACCACTTTTCGCACTTGTGTTAATGTTGAAAAACCACTTTTCACACTTGTGTTGGTGCAGAAAACCACTTTTGCACTTGTATTAGTGTGGAAAAAACACGTTTTGTACTTGTGATAGTGTTGAAAAACCACTTTTCGCACTTGTGTTAGTGTTGAAAAACCACTTTTCGCACTTGTGTTGGTGCAGGAAACCACTTTTGCACTTGTATTAGTGTGGAAAAAACACTTTTTGCACTTGTGATAGTGTTGAAAAACCACTTTTCGTACTTGTGTTAGTGTTGAAATACCACTTTTCGCACTTGTGTTAGTGTTGAAAAACCACTTTTCGCACTTGTGTTGGTGCAGGAAACCACTTTTGCACTTGTATTAGTGTGTAAAAAACACTTTTTGCACTTGTGATAGTGTTGAAAAACCACTTTTCGCACTTGTGTTAGTGTTGAAAAACCACTTTTCACACATGTGTTGGTGCAGGAAACCACTTTTGCACTTGTATTAGTGTGGAAAAAACACGTTTTGCACTTGTATTAGTGTTGAAAAACCACTTTTCGCACTTGTGTTAGTGTTGAAAAACTACTTTTCGCACTTGTGTTGGTGCAGGAAACCACTTTTGCACTTGTATTAGTGTGGAAAAAACACTTTTTGCACTTGTGATAGTGTTGAAAAACCACTTTTCGCACTTGTGTTGGTGCAGGAAACCACTTTTGCACTTGTATTAGTGTGGAAAAACCACTTTTCGCACTTGTGTTAGTGTTGAAAAACCACTTTTCGCACTTGTGTTAGTGTTGAAAAACCACTTTTCGCACTTGTGTTGGTGCAGGAAACCACTTTTGCACTTGTATTAGTGTGGAAAAAACACTTTTCGCACTTGTGTTAGTGTTGAAAAACCACTTTTCGCACTTGTGTTAGTGTTGAAAAACCACTTTTCACACTTGTGTTGGTGCAGGAAACCACTTTTGCACTTGTATTAGTGTGGAAAAAACACTTTTTGCACTTGTGTTAGTGTTGAAAAACCATTTTTCGCACTTGTGTTGGTGCAGGAAACCACTTTTGCACTTGTATTAGTGTGGAAAAAACACTTTTTGCACTTGTGATAGTGTTGAAAAACCACTTTTCGCACTTGTGTTGGTGCAGGAAACCACTTTTGCACTTGTATTAGTGTGGAAAAACCACTTTTCGCACTTGTGTTAGTGTTGAAAAACCACTTTTCGCACTTGTGTTAGTGTTGAAAAACCACTTTTCACACTTGTGTTGGTGTAGGAAACCACTTTTGCACTTGTATTAGTGTGGAAAAAACACGTTTTGCACTTGTGATAGTGTTGAAAAACCACTTTTCGCACTTGTGTTAGTGTTGAAAAACCACTTTTCGCACTTGTGTTAGTGTTGAAAAACCACTTTTTGCACTTGTGTTGGTGCAGGAAACCACTTTTGCACTTGTATTAGTGTGGAAAAAACACTTTTCGCACTTGTGTTAGTGTTGAAAAAGCACTTTTCGCACTTGTGTTAGTGTTGAAAAACCACTTTTCGCACTTGTGTTAGTGTTGAAAAACCACTTTTCGCACTTGTGTTGGTGCAGGAAACCACTTTTGCACTTGTATTAGTGTGGAAAAACCACTTTTCGCACTTGTGTTAGTGTTGAAAAACCACTTTTCGCACTTGTGTTAGTGTTGAAAAACCACTTTTCGCACTGTGTTAGTGTTGAAAAACCACTTTTCACACTTGTGTTGGTGCAGAAAACCACTTTTGCACTTGTATTAGTGTGGAAAAAACACGTTTTGTACTTGTGATAGTGTTGAAAAACCACTTTTCGCACTTGTGTTAGTGTTGAAAAACCACTTTTCGCACTTGTGTTGGTGCAGGAAACCACTTTTGCACTTGTATTAGTGTTGAAAAACCACTTTTCGCACTTGTGTTAGTGTTGAAAAACCACTTTTCGCACTTGTGTTGGTGCAGGAAACCACTTTTGCACTTGTATTAGTGTGGAAAAAACACTTTTTGCACTTGTGATAGTGTTGAAAAACCACTTTTCGCACTTGTGTTGGTGCAGGAAACCACTTTTGCACTTGTATTAGTGTGGAAAAACCACTTTTCGCACTTGTTTTAGTGTTGAAAAACCACTTTTCGCACTTGTGTTAGTGTTGAAAAACCACTTTTCGCACTTGTGTTGGTGCAGGAAACCACTTTTGCACTTGTATTAGTGTGGAAAAAACACTTTTCGCACTTGTGTTAGTGTTGAAAAACCACTTTTCGCACTTGTGTTAGTGTTGAAAAACCACTTTTCACACTTGTGTTGGTGCAGGAAACCACTTTTGCACTTGTATTAGTGTGGAAAAAACACTTTTTGCACTTGTGTTAGTGTTGAAAAACCATTTTTCGCACTTGTGTTGGTGCAGGAAACCACTTTTGCACTTGTATTAGTGTGGAAAAAACACTTTTTGCACTTGTGATAGTGTTGAAAAACCACTTTTCGCACTTGTGTTGGTGCAGGAAACCACTTTTGCACTTGTATTAGTGTGGAAAAACCACTTTTCGCACTTGTGTTAGTGTTGAAAAACCACTTTTCGCACTTGTGTTAGTGTTGAAAAACCACTTTTCACACTTGTGTTGGTGCAGGAAACCACTTTTGCACTTGTATTAGTGTGGAAAAAACACGTTTTGCACTTGTGATAGTGTTGAAAAACCACTTTTCGCACTTGTGTTAGTGTTGAAAAACCACTTTTCGCACTTGTGTTAGTGTTGAAAAACCACTTTTTGCACTTGTGTTGGTGCAGGAAACCACTTTTGCACTTGTATTAGTGTGGAAAAAACACTTTTCGCACTTGTGTTAGTGTTGAAAAAGCACTTTTCGCACTTGTGTTAGTGTTGAAAAACCACTTTTCGCACTTGTGTTAGTGTAGAAAAACCACTTTTCGCACTTGTGTTGGTGCAGGAAACCACTTTTGCACTTGTATTAGTGTGGAAAAACCACTTTTCGCACTTGTGTTAGTGTTGAAAAACCACTTTTCGCACTTGTGTTAGTGTTGAAAAACCACTTTTCGCACTTGTGTTAATGTTGAAAAACCACTTTTCACACTTGTGTTGGTGCAGAAAACCACTTTTGCACTTGTATTAGTGTGGAAAAAACACGTTTTGTACTTGTGATAGTGTTGAAAAACCACTTTTCGCACTTGTGTTAGTGTTGAAAAACCACTTTTCGCACTTGTGTTGGTGCAGGAAACCACTTTTGCACTTGTATTAGTGTGGAAAAAACACTTTTTGCACTTGTGATAGTGTTGAAAAACCACTTTTCGTACTTGTGTTAGTGTTGAAATACCACTTTTCGCACTTGTGTTAGTGTTGAAAAACCACTTTTCGCACTTGTGTTGGTGCAGGAAACCACTTTTGCACTTGTATTAGTGTGTAAAAAACACTTTTTGCACTTGTGATAGTGTTGAAAAACCACTTTTCGCACTTGTGTTAGTGTTGAAAAACCACTTTTCACACATGTGTTGGTGCAGGAAACCACTTTTGCACTTGTATTAGTGTGGAAAAAACACGTTTTGCACTTGTATTAGTGTTGAAAAACCACTTTTCGCACTTGTGTTAGTGTTGAAAAACTACTTTTCGCACTTGTGTTGGTGCAGGAAACCACTTTTGCACTTGTATTAGTGTGGAAAAAACACTTTTTGCACTTGTGATAGTGTTGAAAAACCACTTTTCGCACTTGTGTTGGTGCAGGAAACCACTTTTGCACTTGTATTAGTGTGGAAAAACCACTTTTCGCACTTGTGTTAGTGTTGAAAAACCACTTTTCGCACTTGTGTTAGTGTTGAAAAACCACTTTTCGCACTTGTGTTGGTGCAGGAAACCACTTTTGCACTTGTATTAGTGTGGAAAAAACACTTTTCGCACTTGTGTTAGTGTTGAAAAACCACTTTTCGCACTTGTGTTAGTGTTGAAAAACCACTTTTCACACTTGTGTTGGTGCAGGAAACCACTTTTGCACTTGTATTAGTGTGGAAAAAACACTTTTTGCACTTGTGTTAGTGTTGAAAAACCATTTTTCGCACTTGTGTTGGTGCAGGAAACCACTTTTGCACTTGTATTAGTGTGGAAAAAACACTTTTTGCACTTGTGATAGTGTTGAAAAACCACTTTTCGCACTTGTGTTGGTGCAGGAAACCACTTTTGCACTTGTATTAGTGTGGAAAAACCACTTTTCGCACTTGTGTTAGTGTTGAAAAACCACTTTTCGCACTTGTGTTAGTGTTGAAAAACCACTTTTCACACTTGTGTTGGTGTAGGAAACCACTTTTGCACTTGTATTAGTGTGGAAAAAACACGTTTTGCACTTGTGATAGTGTTGAAAAACCACTTTTCGCACTTGTGTTAGTGTTGAAAAACCACTTTTCGCACTTGTGTTAGTGTTGAAAAACCACTTTTTGCACTTGTGTTGGTGCAGGAAACCACTTTTGCACTTGTATTAGTGTGGAAAAAACACTTTTCGCACTTGTGTTAGTGTTGAAAAAGCACTTTTCGCACTTGTGTTAGTGTTGAAAAACCACTTTTCGCACTTGTGTTAGTGTTGAAAAACCACTTTTCGCACTTGTGTTGGTGCAGGAAACCACTTTTGCACTTGTATTAGTGTGGAAAAACCACTTTTCGCACTTGTGTTAGTGTTGAAAAACCACTTTTCGCACTTGTGTTAGTGTTGAAAAACCACTTTTCGCACTGTGTTAGTGTTGAAAAACCACTTTTCACACTTGTGTTGGTGCAGAAAACCACTTTTGCACTTGTATTAGTGTGGAAAAAACACGTTTTGTACTTGTGATAGTGTTGAAAAACCACTTTTCGCACTTGTGTTAGTGTTGAAAAACCACTTTTCACACTTGTGTTGGTGCAGGAAACCACTTTTGCACTTGTATTAGTGTGGAAAAAACACTTTTTGCACTTGTGATAGTGTTGAAAAACCACTTTTCGTACTTGTGTTAGTGTTGAAATACCACTTTTCGCACTTGTGTTAGTGTTGAAAAACCACTTTTCGCAATTGTGTTGGTGCAGGAAACCACTTTTGCACTTGTATTAGTGTGGGAAAAACACTTTTTGCACTTGTGATAGTGTTGAAAAACCACTTTTCGCACTTGTGTTAGTGTTGAAAAACCACTTTTCGCACTTGTGTTGGTGCAGGAAACCACTTTTGCACTTGTATTAGTGTGGAAAAACACTTTTCGCACTTGTGTTAGTGTTGAAAAACAACTTTTCGCACTTGTGTTAGTGTTGAAAAACCACTTTTCGCACTTGTGTTGGTGCAGGAAACCACTTTTGCACTTGTATTAGTGTAGAAAAACCACTTTTCGCACTTGTGTTAGTGTTGAAAAACCACTTTTCGCACTTGTGTTGGTGCAGGAAACAACTTTTGCACTTGTATTAGTGTGGAAAAAACACTTTTCGCACTTGTGTTAGATTTGAAAAATAACTTTTCGCACTTGTGTTAGTGTTGAAAAACAACTTTTCGCACTTGTGTTAGTGTTGAAAAACCACTTTTCGCACTTGTGTTGGTGCAGGAAACCACTTTTGCACTTGTATTAGTGTTGAAAAACCACTTTTCGCACTTGTGTTAGTGTTGAAAAACCACTTTTCGCACTTGTGTTGGTGCAGGAAACCACTTTTGCACTTGTATTAGTGTGGAAAAAACACTTTTTGCACTTGTGTTAGATTTGAAAAATAACTTTTCGCACTTGTGTTAGTGTTGAAAAACAACTTTTCGCACTTGTGTTAGTGTTGAAAAACCACTTTTCGCACTTGTGTTGGTGCAGGAAACCACTTTTGCACTTGTATTAGTGTGGAAAAACCACTTTTCGCACTTGTGTTAGTGTTGAAAAACCACTTTTCGCACTTGTGTTGGTGCAGGAAACCACTTTTGCACTTGTATTAGTGTGGAAAAAACACTTTTTGCACTTGTGATAGTGTTGAAAAACCACTTTTCGCACTTGTGTTGGTGCAGGAAACCACTTTTGCACTTGTATTAGTGTGGAAAAACCACTTTTCGCACTTGTTTTAGTGTTGAAAAACCACTTTTCGCACTTGTGTTAGTGTTGAAAAACCACTTTTCGCACTTGTGTTGGTGCAGGAAACCACTTTTGCACTTGTATTAGTGTGGAAAAAACACTTTTCGCACTTGTGTTAGTGTTGAAAAACCACTTTTCGCACTTGTGTTAGTGTTGAAAAACCACTTTTCGCACTTGTGTTGGTGCAGGAAACCACTTTTGCACTTGTATTAGTGTGGAAAAAACACGTTTTGCATTTGTGATAGTGTTGAAAAACCACTTTTCGCACTTGTGTTAGTGTTGAAAAACCACTTTTCGCACTTGTGTTGGTGCAGGAAACCACTTTTGCACTTGTATTAGTGTGGAAAAAACACTTTTCGCACTTGTGTTAGTGTTGAAAAACAACTTTTCGCACTTGTGTTAGTGTTGAAAAACCACTTTTCGCACTTGTGTTGGTGCAGGAAACCACTTTTGCACTTGTATTAGTGTAGAAAAACCACTTTTCGCACTTGTGTTAGTGTTGAAAAACCACTTTTCGCACTTGTGTTGGTGCAGGAAACAACTTTTGCACTTGTATTAGTGTGGAAAAAACACTTTTCGCACTTGTGTTAGATTTGAAAAATAACTTTTCGCACTTGTGTTAGTGTTGAAAAACAACTTTTCGCACTTGTGTTAGTGTTGAAAAACCACTTTTCGCACTTGTGTTGGTGCAGGAAACCACTTTTGCACTTGTATTAGTGTTGAAAAACCACTTTTCGCACTTGTGTTAGTGTTGAAAAACCACTTTTCGCACTTGTGTTGGTGCAGGAAACCACTTTTGCACTTGTATTAGTGTGGAAAAAACACTTTTTGCACTTGTGATAGTGTTGAAAAACCACTTTTCGCACTTGTGTTGGTGCAGGAAACCACTTTTGCACTTGTATTAGTGTGGAAAAACCACTTTTCGCACTTGTTTTAGTGTTGAAAAACCACTTTTCGCACTTGTGTTAGTGTTGAAAAACCACTTTTCGCACTTGTGTTGGTGCAGGAAACCACTTTTGCACTTGTATTAGTGTGGAAAAAACACTTTTCGCACTTGTGTTAGTGTTGAAAAACCACTTTTCGCACTTGTGTTAGTGTTGAAAAACCACTTTTCGCACTTGTGTTGGTGCAGGAAACCACTTTTGCACTTGTATTAGTGTGGAAAAAACACGTTTTGCACTTGTGATAGTGTTGAAAAACCACTTTTCGCACTTGTGTTAGTGTTGAAAAACCACTTTTCGCACTTGTGTTAGTGTTGAAAAACCACTTTTTGCACTTGTGTTGGTGCAGGAAACCACTTTTGCACTTGTATTAGTGTGGAAAAAACACTTTTCGCACTTGTGTTAGTGTTGAAAAAGCACTTTTCGCACTTGTGTTAGTGTTGAAAAACCACTTTTCGCACTTGTGTTAGTGTTGAAAAACCACTTTTCGCACTTGTGTTGGTGCAGGAAACCACTTTTGCACTTGTATTAGTGTGGAAAAACCACTTTTCGCACTTGTGTTAGTGTTGAAAAACCACTTTTCGCACTTGTGTTAGTGTTGAAAAACCACTTTTCGCACTGTGTTAGTGTTGAAAAACCACTTTTCACACTTGTGTTGGTGCAGAAAACCACTTTTGCACTTGTATTAGTGTGGAAAAAACACGTTTTGTACTTGTGATAGTGTTGAAAAACCACTTTTCGCACTTGTGTTAGTGTTGAAAAACCACTTTTCACACTTGTGTTGGTGCAGGAAACCACTTTTGCACTTGTATTAGTGTGGAAAAAACACTTTTTGCACTTGTGATAGTGTTGAAAAACCACTTTTCGTACTTGTGTTAGTGTTGAAATACCACTTTTCGCACTTGTGTTAGTGTTGAAAAACCACTTTTCGCAATTGTGTTGGTGCAGGAAACCACTTTTGCACTTGTATTAGTGTGGGAAAAACACTTTTTGCACTTGTGATAGTGTTGAAAAACCACTTTTCGCACTTGTGTTAGTGTTGAAAAACCACTTTTCGCACTTGTGTTGGTGCAGGAAACCACTTTTGCACTTGTATTAGTGTGGAAAAAACACTTTTCGCACTTGTGTTAGTGTTGAAAAACAACTTTTCGCACTTGTGTTAGTGTTGAAAAACCACTTTTCGCACTTGTGTTGGTGCAGGAAACCACTTTTGCACTTGTATTAGTGTAGAAAAACCACTTTTCGCACTTGTGTTAGTGTTGAAAAACCACTTTTCGCACTTGTGTTGGTGCAGGAAACAACTTTTGCACTTGTATTAGTGTGGAAAAAACACTTTTCGCACTTGTGTTAGATTTGAAAAATAACTTTTCGCACTTGTGTTAGTGTTGAAAAACCACTTTTCGCACTTGTGTTGGTGCAGGAAACCACTTTTGCACTTGTATTAGTGTTGAAAAACCACTTTTCGCACTTGTGTTAGTGTTGAAAAACCACTTTTCGCACTTGTGTTGGTGCAGGAAACCACTTTTGCACTTGTATTAGTGTGGAAAAAACACTTTTTGCACTTGTGATAGTGTTGAAAAACCACTTTTCGCACTTGTGTTGGTGCAGGAAACCACTTTTGCACTTGTATTAGTGTGGAAAAACCACTTTTCGCACTTGTTTTAGTGTTGAAAAACCACTTTTCGCACTTGTGTTAGTGTTGAAAAACCACTTTTCGCACTTGTGTTGGTGCAGGAAACCACTTTTGCACTTGTATTAGTGTGGAAAAAACACTTTTCGCACTTGTGTTAGTGTTGAAAAACCACTTTTCGCACTTGTGTTAGTGTTGAAAAACCACTTTTCACACTTGTGTTGGTGCAGGAAACCACTTTTGCACTTGTATTAGTGTGGAAAAAACACTTTTTGCACTTGTGTTAGTGTTGAAAAACCATTTTTCGCACTTGTGTTGGTGCAGGAAACCACTTTTGCACTTGTATTAGTGTGGAAAAAACACTTTTTGCACTTGTGATAGTGTTGAAAAACCACTTTTCGCACTTGTGTTGGTGCAGGAAACCACTTTTGCACTTGTATTAGTGTGGAAAAACCACTTTTCGCACTTGTGTTAGTGTTGAAAAACCACTTTTCGCACTTGTGTTAGTGTTGAAAAACCACTTTTCACACTTGTGTTGGTGCAGGAAACCACTTTTGCACTTGTATTAGTGTGGAAAAAACACGTTTTGCACTTGTGATAGTGTTGAAAAACCACTTTTCGCACTTGTGTTAGTGTTGAAAAACCACTTTTCGCACTTGTGTTAGTGTTGAAAAACCACTTTTTGCACTTGTGTTGGTGCAGGAAACCACTTTTGCACTTGTATTAGTGTGGAAAAAACACTTTTCGCACTTGTGTTAGTGTTGAAAAAGCACTTTTCGCACTTGTGTTAGTGTTGAAAAACCACTTTTCGCACTTGTGTTAGTGTAGAAAAACCACTTTTCGCACTTGTGTTGGTGCAGGAAACCACTTTTGCACTTGTATTAGTGTGGAAAAACCACTTTTCGCACTTGTGTTAGTGTTGAAAAACCACTTTTCGCACTTGTGTTAGTGTTGAAAAACCACTTTTCGCACTTGTGTTAGTGTTGAAAAACCACTTTTCACACTTGTGTTGGTGCAGAAAACCACTTTTGCACTTGTATTAGTGTGGAAAAAACACGTTTTGTACTTGTGATAGTGTTGAAAAACCACTTTTCGCACTTGTGTTAGTGTTGAAAAACCACTTTTCGCACTTGTGTTGGTGCAGGAAACCACTTTTGCACTTGTATTAGTGTGGAAAAAACACTTTTTGCACTTGTGATAGTGTTGAAAAACCACTTTTCGTACTTGTGTTAGTGTTGAAATACCACTTTTCGCACTTGTGTTAGTGTTGAAAAACCACTTTTCGCACTTGTGTTGGTGCAGGAAACCACTTTTGCACTTGTATTAGTGTGGAAAAAACACTTTTTGCACTTGTGATAGTGTTGAAAAACCACTTTTCGCACTTGTGTTAGTGTTGAAAAACCACTTTTCACACATGTGTTGGTGCAGGAAACCACTTTTGCACTTGTATTAGTGTGGAAAAAACACGTTTTGCACTTGTGATAGTGTTGAAAAACCACTTTTCGCACTTGTGTTAATGTTGAAAAACCACTTTTCGCACTTGTGTTAGTGTTGAAAAACCACTTTTCGCACTTGTGTTAGTGTTGAAAAATCCACTTTTCGCGCTTGTGTTGGTGCAGGAAACCAATTTTGCACTTGTATTAGTGTGGAAAAACCACTTTTCGCACTTGTGTTAGTGTTGAAAAACCACTTTTCGCACTTGTGTTAGTGTTGAAAAACCACTTTTCACACTTGTGTTGGTGCAGAAAACCACTTTTGCACTTGTATTAGTGTGGAAAAAACACGTTTTGTACTTGTGATAGTGTTGAAAAACCACTTTTCGCACTTGTGTTAGTGTTGAAAAACCACTTTTCGCACTTGTGTTGGTGCAGGAAACCACTTTTGCACTTGTATTAGTGTGGAAAAAACACTTTTTGTACTTGTGATAGTGTTGAAAAACCACTTTTCGTACTTGTGTTAGTGTTGAAATACCACTTTTCGCACTTGTGTTAGTGTTGAAAAACCACTTTTCGCACTTGTGTTGGTGCAGGAAACCACTTTTGCACTTGTGTTAGTGTGGAAAAAACACTTTTTGCACTTGTGATAGTGTTGAAAAACCACTTTTCGCACTTGTGTTAGTGTTGAAAAACCACTTTTCGCACTTGTGTTGGTGCAGGAAACAACTTTTGCACTTGTATTAGTGTGGAAAAAACACTTTTCGCACTTGTGTTAGTGTTGAAAAACAACTTTTCGCACTTGTGTTAGTGTTGAAAAACCACTTTTCGCACTTGTGTTGGTGCAGGAAACCACTTTTGCACTTGTATTAGTGTTGAAAAACCACTTTTCGCACTTGTGTTAGTGTTGAAAAACCACTTTTCGCACTTGTGTTGGTGCAGGAAACCACTTTTGCACTTGTATTAGTGTGGAAAAAACACTTTTTGCACTTGTGATAGTGTTGAAAAACCACTTTTCGCACTTGTGTTGGTGCAGGAAACCACTTTTGCACTTGTATTAGTGTGGAAAAACCACTTTTCGCACTTGTGTTAGTGTTGAAAAACCACTTTTTGCACTTGTGTTAGTGTTGAAAAACCACTTTTCGCACTTGTGTTGGTGCAGGAAACCACTTTTGCACTTGTATTAGTGTGGAAAAAACACTTTTCGCACTTGTGTTAGTGTTGAAAAAACACTTTTCGCACTTGTGTTAGTGTTGAAAAACCACTTTTCACACTTGTGTTGGTGCAGGAAACCACTTTTGCACTTGTATTAGTGTGGAAAAAACACTTTTTGCACTTGTGTTAGTGTTGAAAAACCATTTTTCGCACTTGTGTTGGTGCAGGAAACCACTTTTGCACTTGTATTAGTGTGGAAAAAACACTTTTTGCACTTGTGATAGTGTTGAAAAACCACTTTTCGCACTTGTGTTGGTGCAGGAAACCACTTTTGCACTTGTATTAGTGTGGAAAAACCACTTTTCGCACTTGTGTTAGTGTTGAAAAACCACTTTTCGCACTTGTGTTAGTGTTGAAAAACCACTTTTCACACTTGTGTTGGTGTAGGAAACCACTTTTGCACTTGTATTAGTGTGGAAAAAACACGTTTTGCACTTGTGTTAGTGTTGAAAAACCACTTTTCGCACTTGTGTTAGTGTTGAAAAACGACTTTTCGCACTTGTGTTAGTGTTGAAAAACCACTTTTCGCACTTGTGTTGGTGCAGGAAACCACTTTTGCACTTGTATTAGTGTGGAAAAAACACTTTTTGCACTTGTGATAGTGTTGAAAAACCACTTTTTGCACTTGTGTTAGTGTTGAAAAACCACTTTTCGCACTTGTGTTGGTGCAGGAAACCACTTTTGCACTTGTATTAGTGTGGAAAAACCACTTTTCGCACTTGTGTTAGTGTTGAAAAACCACTTTTCGCACTTGTGTTAGTGTTGAAAAACCACTTTTCGCACTTGTGTTAGTGTTGAAAAACCACTTTTCGCACTTGTGTTGGTGCAGGAAACCACTTTTGCACTTGTATTAGTGTGGAAAAAACACTTTTTGCACTTGTGATAGTGTTGAAAAACCACTTTTTGCACTTGTGTTAGTGTTGAAAAACCACTTTTCGCACTTGTGTTGGTGCAGGAAACCACTTTTGCACTTGTATTAGTGTGGAAAAACCACTTTTTGCACTTGTGTTAGTGTTGAAAAACCACTTTTCGCACTTGTGTTGGTGCAGGAAACCACTTTTGCACTTGTATTAGTGTGGAAAAACCACTTTTTGCACTTGTGTTAGTGTTGAAAAACCACTTTTCGCACTTGTGTTAGTGTTGAAAAACCACTTTTCGCACTTGTGTTAGTGTTGAAAAACCACTTTTCGCACTTGTGTTAGTGTTGAAAAACCACTTTTCACACATGTGTTGGTGCAGGAAACCACTTTTGCACTTGTATTAGTGTGGAAAAAACACGTTTTGCACTTGTGATAGTGTTGAAAAACCACTTTTCGCACTTGTGTTAGTGTTGAAAAACCACTTTTCGCACTTGTGTTAGTGTTGAAAAACCACTTTTCGCACTTGTGTTAGTGTTGAAAAATCCACTTTTCGCGCTTGTCTTGGTGCAGGAAACCACTTTTGCACTTGTATTAGTGTGGAAAAACCACTTTTCGCACTTGTGTTAGTGTTGAAAAACCACTTTTCGCACTTGTGTTAGTGTTGAAAAACCACTTTTCACACTTGTGTTGGTGCAGAAAACCACTTTTGCACTTGTATTAGTGTGGAAAAAACACGTTTTGTACTTGTGATAGTGTTGAAAAACCACTTTTCGCACTTGTGTTAGTGTTGAAAAACCACTTTTCGCACTTGTGTTGGTGCAGGAAACCACTTTTGCACTTGTATATAGTGTGGAAAAAACACTTTTTGTACTTGTGATAGTGTTGAAAAACCACTTTTCGTACTTGTGTTAGTGTTGAAATACCACTTTTCGCACTTGTGTTAGTGTTGAAAAACCACTTTTCGCACTTGTGTTGGTGCAGGAAACCACTTTTGCACTTGTATTAGTGTGGAAAAAACACTTTTTGCACTTGTGATAGTGTTGAAAAACCACTTTTCGCACTTGTGTTAGTGTTGAAAAACCACTTTTCGCACTTGTGTTGGTGCAGGAAACAACTTTTGCACTTGTATTAGTGTGGAAAAAACACTTTTCGCACTTGTGTTAGTGTTGAAAAACAACTTTTCGCACTTGTGTTAGTGTTGAAAAACCACTTTTCGCACTTGTGTTGGTGCAGGAAACCACTTTTGCACTTGTATTAGTGTTGAAAAACCACTTTTCGCACTTGTGTTAGTGTTGAAAAACCACTTTTCGCACTTGTGTTGGTGCAGGAAACCACTTTTGCACTTGTATTAGTGTGGAAAAAACACTTTTTGCACTTGTGATAGTGTTGAAAAACCACTTTTCGCACTTGTGTTGGTGCAGGAAACCACTTTTGCACTTGTATTAGTGTGGAAAAACCACTTTTCGCACTTGTGTTAGTGTTGAAAAACCACTTTTCGCACTTGTGTTAGTGTTGAAAAACCACTTTTCGCACTTGTGTTGGTGCAGGAAACCACTTTTGCACTTGTATTAGTGTGGAAAAAACACTTTTCGCACTTGTGTTAGTGTTGAAAAAACCACTTTTCGCACTTGTGTTAGTGTTGAAAAACCACTTTTCACACTTGTGTTGGTGCAGGAAACCACTTTTGCACTTGTATTAGTGTGGAAAAAACACTTTTTGCACTTGTGTTAGTGTTGAAAAACCATTTTTCGCACTTGTGTTGGTGCAGGAAACCACTTTTGCACTTGTATTAGTGTGGAAAAAACACTTTTTGCACTTGTGATAGTGTTGAAAAACCACTTTTCGCACTTGTGTTAGTGTTGAAAAACCACTTTTCGCACTTGTGTTGGTGCAGGAAACCACTTTTGCACTTGTATTAGTGTGGAAAAACCACTTTTCGCACTTGTGTTAGTGTTGAAAAACCACTTTTCGCACTTGTGTTAGTGTTGAAAAACCACTTTTCGCACTTGTGTTAGTGTTGAAAAACCACTTTTCGCACTTGTGTTGGTGCAGGAAACCACTTTTGCACTTGTATTAGTGTGGAAAAAACACTTTTTGCACTTGTGATAGTGTTGAAAAACCACTTTTTGCACTTGTGTTAGTGTTGAAAAACCACTTTTCGCACTTGTGTTGGTGCAGGAAACCACTTTTGCACTTGTATTAGTGTGGAAAAACCACTTTTTGCACTTGTGTTAGTGTTGAAAAACCACTTTTCGCACTTGTGTTAGTGTTGAAAAACCACTTTTCGCACTTGTGTTAGTGTTGAAAAACCACTTTTCGCACTTGTGTTAGTGTTGAAAAACCACTTTTCACACATGTGTTGGTGCAGGAAACCACTTTTGCACTTGTATTAGTGTGGAAAAAACACGTTTTCCACTTGTGATAGTGTTGAAAAACCACTTTTCGCACTTGTGTTAGTGTTGAAAAACCACTTTTCGCACTTGTGTTAGTGTTGAAAAACCACTTTTCGCACTTGTGTTAGTGTTGAAAAATCCACTTTTCGCGCTTGTCTTGGTGCAGGAAACCACTTTTGCACTTGTATTAGTGTGGAAAAACCACTTTTCGCACTTGTGTTAGTGTTGAAAAACCACTTTTCGCACTTGTGTTAGTGTTGAAAAACCACTTTTCACACTTGTGTTGGTGCAGAAAACCACTTTTGCACTTGTATTAGTGTGGAAAAAACACGTTTTGTACTTGTGATAGTGTTGAAAAACCACTTTTCGCACTTGTGTTAGTGTTGAAAAACCACTTTTCGCACTTGTGTTGGTGCAGGAAACCACTTTTGCACTTGTATATAGTGTGGAAAAAACACTTTTTGTACTTGTGATAGTGTTGAAAAACCACTTTTCGTACTTGTGTTAGTGTTGAAATACCACTTTTCGCACTTGTGTTAGTGTTGAAAAACCACTTTTCGCACTTGTGTTGGTGCAGGAAACCACTTTTGCACTTGTATTAGTGTGGAAAAAACACTTTTTGCACTTGTGATAGTGTTGAAAAACCACTTTTCGCACTTGTGTTAGTGTTGAAAAACCACTTTTCGCACTTGTGTTGGTGCAGGAAACAACTTTTGCACTTGTATTAGTGTGGAAAAAACACTTTTCGCACTTGTGTTAGTGTTGAAAAACAACTTTTCGCACTTGTGTTAGTGTTGAAAAACCACTTTTCGCACTTGTGTTGGTGCAGGAAACCACTTTTGCACTTGTATTAGTGTTGAAAAACCACTTTTCGCACTTGTGTTAGTGTTGAAAAACCACTTTTCGCACTTGTGTTGGTGCAGGAAACCACTTTTGCACTTGTATTAGTGTGGAAAAAACACTTTTTGCACTTGTGATAGTGTTGAAAAACCACTTTTCGCACTTGTGTTGGTGCAGGAAACCACTTTTGCACTTGTATTAGTGTGGAAAAACCACTTTTCGCACTTGTGTTAGTGTTGAAAAACCACTTTTCGCACTTGTGTTAGTGTTGAAAAACCACTTTTCGCACTTGTGTTGGTGCAGGAAACCACTTTTGCACTTGTATTAGTGTGGAAAAAACACTTTTCGCACTTGTGTTAGTGTTGAAAAACCACTTTTCGCACTTGTGTTAGTGTTGAAAAACCACTTTTCACACTTGTGTTGGTGCAGGAAACCACTTTTGCACTTGTATTAGTGTGGAAAAAACACTTTTTGCACTTGTGTTAGTGTTGAAAAACCATTTTTCGCACTTGTGTTGGTGCAGGAAACCACTTTTGCACTTGTATTAGTGTGGAAAAAACACTTTTTGCACTTGTGATAGTGTTGAAAAACCACTTTTCGCACTTGTGTTGGTGCAGGAAACCACTTTTGCACTTGTATTAGTGTGGAAAAACCACTTTTCGCACTTGTGTTAGTGATGAAAAACCACTTTTCGCACTTGTGTTAGTGTTGAAAAACCACTTTTCACACTTGTGTTGGTGCAGGAAACCACTTTTGCACTTGTATTAGTGTGGAAAAAACACTTTTTGCACTTGTGTTAGTGTTGAAAAACCATTTTTCGCACTTGTGTTGGTGCAGGAAACCACTTTTGCACTTGTATTAGTGTGGAAAAAACACTTTTTGCACTTGTGATAGTGTTGAAAAACCACTTTTCGCACTTGTGTTGGTGCAGGAAACCACTTTTGCACTTGTATTAGTGTGGAAAAACCACTTTTCGCACTTGTGTTAGTGTTGAAAAACCACTTTTCGCACTTGTGTTAGTGTTGAAAAACCACTTTTCACACTTGTGTTGGTGTAGGAAACCACTTTTGCACTTGTATTAGTGTGGAAAAAACACGTTTTGCACTTGTGTTAGTGTTGAAAAACCACTTTTCGCACTTGTGTTAGTGTTGAAAAACGACTTTTCGCACTTGTGTTAGTGTTGAAAAACCACTTTTCGCACTTGTGTTGGTGCAGGAAACCACTTTTGCACTTGTATTAGTGTGGAAAAAACACTTTTTGCACTTGTGATAGTGTTGAAAAACCACTTTTTGCACTTGTGTTAGTGTTGAAAAACCACTTTTCGCACTTGTGTTGGTGCAGGAAACCACTTTTGCACTTGTATTAGTGTGGAAAAACCACTTTTCGCACTTGTGTTAGTGTTGACAAACCACTTTTCGCACTTGTGTTAGTGTTGAAAAACCACTTTTCGCACTTGTGTTAGTGTTGAAAAACCACTTTTCGCACTCGTGTTGGTGCAGGAAACCACTTTTGCACTTGTATTAGTGTGGAAAAAACACTTTTTGCACTTGTGATAGTGTTGAAAAACCACTTTTTGCACTTGTGTTAGTGTTGAAAAACCACTTTTCGCACTTGTGTTGGTGCAGGAAACCACTTTTGCACTTGTATTAGTGTGGAAAAACCAATTTTTGCACTTGTGTTCGTGTTGAAAAACCACTTTTCGCACTTGTGTTAGTGTTGAAAAACCACTTTTCGCACTTGTGTTAGTGTTGAAAAACCACTTTTCGCACTTGTGTTAGTGTTGAAAAACCACTTTTCACACATGTGTTGGTGCAGGAAACCACTTTTGCACTTGTATTAGTGTGGAAAAAACACGTTTTGCACTTGTGATAGTGTTGAAAAACCACTTTTCGCACTTGTGTTAGTGTTGAAAAACCACTTTTCGCACTTGTGTTAGTGTTGAAAAACCACTTTTCGCACTTGTGTTAGTGTTGAAAAATCCACTTTTCGCGCTTGTGTTGGTGCAGGAAACCACTTTTGCACTTGTATTAGTGTGGAAAAACCACTTTTCGCACTTGTGTTAGTGTTGAAAAACCACTTTTCGCACTTGTGTTAGTGTTGAAAAACCACTTTTCACACTTGTGTTGGTGCAGAAAACCACTTTTGCACTTGTATTAGTGTGGAAAAAACACGTTTTGTACTTGTGATAGTGTTGAAAAACCACTTTTCGCACTTGTGTTAGTGTTGAAAAACCACTTTTCGCACTTGTGTTGGTGCAGGAAACCACTTTTGCACTTGTATTAGTGTGGAAAAAACACTTTTTGTACTTGTGATAGTGTTGAAAAACCACTTTTCGTACTTGTGTTAGTGTTGAAATACCACTTTTCGCACTTGTGTTAGTGTTGAAAAACCACTTTTCGCACTTGTGTTGGTGCAGGAAACCACTTTTGCACTTGTATTAGTGTGGAAAAAACACTTTTTGCACTTGTGATAGTGTTGAAAAACCACTTTTCGCACTTGTGTTAGTGTTGAAAAACCACTTTTCGCACTTGTGTTGGTGCAGGAAACAACTTTTGCACTTGTATTAGTGTGGAAAAAACACTTTTCGCACTTGTGTTAGTGTTGAAAAACAACTTTTCGCACTTGTGTTAGTGTTGAAAAACCACTTTTCGCACTTGTGTTGGTGCAGGAAACCACTTTTGCACTTGTATTAGTGTTGAAAAACCACTTTTCGCACTTGTGTTAGTGTTGAAAAACCACTTTTCGCACTTGTGTTGGTGCAGGAAACCACTTTTGCACTTGTATTAGTGTGGAAAAACCACTTTTCGCACTTGTGTTAGTGTTGAAAAACCACTTTTCGCACTTGTGTTAGTGTTGAAAAACCACTTATCGCACTTGTGTTGGTGCAGGAAACCACTTTTGCACTTGTATTAGTGTGGAAAAAACACTTTTCGCACTTGTGTTAGTGTTGATAAACCACTTTTCGCACTTGTGTTAGTGTTGAAAAACCACTTTTCACACTTGTGTTGGTGCAGGAAACCACTTTTGCACTTGTATTAGTGTGGAAAAAACACTTTTTGCACTTGTGTTAGTGTTGAAAAACCATTTTTCGCACTTGTGTTGGTGCAGGAAACCACTTTTGCACTTGTATTAGTGTGGAAAAAACACTTTTTGCACTTGTGATAGTGTTGAAAAACCACTTTTCGCACTTGTGTTGGTGCAGGAAACCACTTTTGCACTTGTATTAGTGTGGAAAAACCACTTTTCGCACTTGTGTTAGTGATGAAAAACCACTTTTCGCACTTGTGTTAGTGTTGACAAACCACTTTTCACACTTGTGTTGGTGTAGGAAACCACTTTTGCACTTGTATTAGTGTGGAAAAAACACGTTTTGCACTTGTGATAGTGTTCAAAAACCACTTTTCGCACTTGTGTTAGTGTTGAAAAACCACTTTTCGCACTTGTGTTAGTGTTGAAAAACCACTTTTTGCACTTGTGTTGGTGCAGGAAACCACTTTTGCACTTGTATTAGTGTGAAAAAAACACTTTTCGCACTTGTGTTAGTGTTGAAAAAGCACTTTTCGCACTTGTGTTAGTGTTGAAAAACCACTTTTCGCACTTGTGTTAGTGTTGAAAAACCACTTTTCGCACTTGTGTTGGTGCAGGAAACCACTTTTGCACTTGTATTAGTGTGGAAAAACCACTTTTCGCACTTGTGTTAGTGTTGAAAAACCACTTTTCGCACTTGTGTTAGTGTTGAAAAACCACTTTTCGCACTGTGTTAGTGTTGAAAAACCACTTTTCACACTTGTGTTGGTGCAGAAAACCACTTTTGCACTTGTATTAGTGTGGAAAAAACACGTTTTGTACTTGTGATAGTGTTGAAAAACCACTTTTCGCACTTGTGTTAGTGTTGAAAAACCACTTTTCGCACTTGTGTTGGTGCAGGAAACCACTTTTGCACTTGTATTAGTGTGGAAAAAACACTTTTTGCACTTGTGATAGTGTTGAAAAACCACTTTTCGTACTTGTGTTAGTGTTGAAATACCACTTTTCGCACTTGTGTTAGTGTTGAAAAACCACTTTTCGCACTTGTGTTGGTGCAGGAAACCACTTTTGCACTTGTATTAGTGTGGAAAAAACACTTTTTGCACTTGTGATAGTGTTGAAAAACCACTTTTCGCACTTGTGTTAGTGTTGAAAAACCACTTTTCGCACTTGTGTTGGTGCAGGAAACCACTTTTGCACTTGTATTAGTGTGGAAAAAACACTTTTCGCACTTGTGTTAGTGTTGAAAAACAACTTTTCGCACTTGTGTTAGTGTTGAAAAACCACTTTTCGCACTTGTGTTGGTGCAGGAAACCACTTTTGCACTTGTATTAGTGTAGAAAAACCACTTTTCGCACTTGTGTTAGTGTTGAAAAACCACTTTTCGCACTTGTGTTGGTGCAGGAAACAACTTTTGCACTTGTATTAGTGTGGAAAAAACACTTTTCGCACTTGTGTTAGATTTGAAAAATAACTTTTCGCACTTGTGTTAGTGTTGAAAAACCACTTTTCGCACTTGTGTTGGTGCAGGAAACCACTTTTGCACTTGTATTAGTGTTGAAAAACCACTTTTCGCACTTGTGTTAGTGTTGAAAAACCACTTTTCGCACTTGTGTTGGTGCAGGAAACCACTTTTGCACTTGTATTAGTGTGGAAAAAACACTTTTTGCACTTGTGATAGTGTTGAAAAACCACTTTTCGCACTTGTGTTGGTGCAGGAAACCACTTTTGCACTTGTATTAGTGTGGAAAAACCACTTTTCGCACTTGTGTTAGTGTTGAAAAACCACTTTTCGCACTTGTGTTAGTGTTGAAAAACCACTTTTCGCACTTGTGTTGGTGCAGGAAACCACTTTTGCACTTGTATTAGTGTGGAAAAAACACTTTTCGCACTTGTGTTAGTGTTGAAAAACCACTTTTCGCACTTGTGTTAGTGTTGAAAAACCACTTTTCACACTTGTGTTGGTGCAGGAAACCACTTTTGCACTTGTATTAGTGTGGAAAAAACACTTTTTGCACTTGTGTTAGTGTTGAAAAACCATTTTTCGCACTTGTGTTGGTGCAGGAAACCACTTTTGCACTTGTATTAGTGTGGAAAAAACACTTTTTGCACTTGTGATAGTGTTGAAAAACCACTTTTCGCACTTGTGTTGGTGCAGGAAACCACTTTTGCACTTGTATTAGTGTGGAAAAACCACTTTTCGCACTTGTGTTAGTGTTGAAAAACCACTTTTCGCACTTGTGTTAGTGTTGAAAAACCACTTTTCACACTTGTGTTGGTGCAGGAAACCACTTTTGCACTTGCATTAGTGTGGAAAAAACACGTTTTGCACTTGTGATAGTGTTGAAAAACCACTTTTCGCACTTGTGTTAGTGTTGAAAAACCACTTTTCGCACTTGTGTTAGTGTTGAAAAACCACTTTTTGCACTTGTGTTGGTGCAGGAAACCACTTTTGCACTTGTATTAGTGTGGAAAAAACACTTTTCGCACTTGTGTTAGTGTTGAAAAAGCACTTTTCGCACTTGTGTTAGTGTTGAAAAACCACTTTTCGCACTTGTGTTAGTGTTGAAAAACCACTTTTCGCACTTGTGTTGGTGCAGGAAACCACTTTTGCACTTGTATTAGTGTGGAAAAACCACTTTTCGCACTTGTGTTAGTGTTGAAAAACCACTTTTCGCACTTGTGTTAGTGTTGAAAAACCACTTTTCGCACTTGTGTTAGTGTTGAAAAACCACTTTTCACACTTGTGTTGGTGCAGAAAACCACTTTTGCACTTGTATTAGTGTGGAAAAAACACGTTTTGTACTTGTGATAGTGTTGAAAAACCACTTTTCGCACTTGTGTTAGTGTTGAAAAACCACTTTTCGCACTTGTGTTGGTGCAGGAAACCACTTTTGCACTTGTATTAGTGTGGAAAAAACACTTTTTGCACTTGTGATAGTGTTGAAAAACCACTTTTCGTACTTGTGTTAGTGTTGAAATACCACTTTTCGCACTTGTGTTAGTGTTGAAAAACCACTTTTCGCACTTGTGTTGGTGCAGGAAACCACTTTTGCACTTGTATTAGTGTGGAAAAAACACTTTTTGCACTTGTGATAGTGTTGAAAAACCACTTTTCGCACTTGTGTTAGTGTTGAAAAACCACTTTTCACACATGTGTTGGTGCAGGAAACCACTTTTGCACTTGTATTAGTGTGGAAAAAACACGTTTTGCACTTGTGATAGTGTTGAAAAACCACTTTTCGCACTTGTGTTAGTGTTGAAAAACCACTTTTCGCACTTGTGTTAGTGTTGAAAAACCACTTTTCGCACTTGTGTTAGTGTTGAAAAATCCACTTTTCGCGCTTGTGTTGGTGCAGGAAACCACTTTTGCACTTGTATTAGTGTGGAAAAACCACTTTTCGCACTTGTGTTAGTGTTGAAAAACCACTTTTCGCACTTGTGTTAGTGTTGAAAAACCACTTTTCACACTTGTGTTGGTGCAGAAAACCACTTTTGCACTTGTATTAGTGTGGAAAAAACACGTTTTGTACTTGTGATAGTGTTGAAAAACCACTTTTCGCACTTGTGTTAGTGTTGAAAAACCACTTTTCACACTTGTGTTGGTGCAGGAAACCACTTTTGCACTTGTATTAGTGTGGAAAAAACACTTTTTGCACTTGTGATAGTGTTGAAAAACCACTTTTCGTACTTGTGTTAGTGTTGAAATACCACTTTTCGCACTTGTGTTAGTGTTGAAAAACCACTTTTCGCAATTGTGTTGGTGCAGGAAACCACTTTTGCACTTGTATTAGTGTGGGAAAAACACTTTTTGCACTTGTGATAGTGTTGAAAAACCACTTTTCGCACTTGTGTTAGTGTTGAAAAACCACTTTTCGCACTTGTGTTGGTGCAGGAAACCACTTTTGCACTTGTATTAGTGTGGAAAAAACACTTTTCGCACTTGTGTTAGTGTTGAAAAACAACTTTTCGCACTTGTGTTAGTGTTGAAAAACCACTTTTCGCACTTGTGTTGGTGCAGGAAACCACTTTTGCACTTGTATTAGTGTAGAAAAACCACTTTTCGCACTTGTGTTAGTGTTGAAAAACCACTTTTCGCACTTGTGTTGGTGCAGGAAACAACTTTTGCACTTGTATTAGTGTGGAAAAAACACTTTTCGCACTTGTGTTAGATTTGAAAAATAACTTTTCGCACTTGTGTTAGTGTTGAAAAACCACTTTTCGCACTTGTGTTGGTGCAGGAAACCACTTTTGCACTTGTATTAGTGTTGAAAAACCACTTTTCGCACTTGTGTTAGTGTTGAAAAACCACTTTTCGCACTTGTGTTGGTGCAGGAAACCACTTTTGCACTTGTATTAGTGTGGAAAAAACACTTTTTGCACTTGTGATAGTGTTGAAAAACCACTTTTCGCACTTGTGTTGGTGCAGGAAACCACTTTTGCACTTGTATTAGTGTGGAAAAACCACTTTTCGCACTTGTTTTAGTGTTGAAAAACCACTTTTCGCACTTGTGTTAGTGTTGAAAAACCACTTTTCGCACTTGTGTTGGTGCAGGAAACCACTTTTGCACTTGTATTAGTGTGGAAAAAACACTTTTCGCACTTGTGTTAGTGTTGAAAAACCACTTTTCGCACTTGTGTTAGTGTTGAAAAACCACTTTTCACACTTGTGTTGGTGCAGGAAACCACTTTTGCACTTGTATTAGTGTGGAAAAAACACTTTTTGCACTTGTGTTAGTGTTGAAAAACCATTTTTCGCACTTGTGTTGGTGCAGGAAACCACTTTTGCACTTGTATTAGTGTGGAAAAAACACTTTTTGCACTTGTGATAGTGTTGAAAAACCACTTTTCGCACTTGTGTTGGTGCAGGAAACCACTTTTGCACTTGTATTAGTGTGGAAAAACCACTTTTCGCACTTGTGTTAGTGTTGAAAAACCACTTTTCGCACTTGTGTTAGTG
This sequence comes from Myxine glutinosa, assembly GCF_964187855.1. Lineage (NCBI taxonomy): Eukaryota > Metazoa > Chordata > Myxini > Myxiniformes > Myxinidae > Myxine > Myxine glutinosa. The sequence goes on from NW_027619515.1 coordinate 30,896, forward strand.
TTGAAAAACCACTTTTCACACTTGTGTTGGTGCAGGAAACCACTTTTGCACTTGTATTAGTGTGGAAAAAACACGTTTTGCACTTGTGATAGTGTTGAAAAACCACTTTTCGCACTTGTGTTAGTGTTGAAAAACCACTTTTCGCACTTGTGTTAGTGTTGAAAAACCACTTTTTGCACTTGTGTTGGTGCAGGAAACCACTTTTGCACTTGTATTAGTGTGGAAAAAACACTTTTCGCACTTGTGTTAGTGTTGAAAAAGCACTTTTCGCACTTGTGTTAGTGTTGAAAAACCACTTTTCGCACTTGTGTTAGTGTAGAAAAACCACTTTTCGCACTTGTGTTGGTGCAGGAAACCACTTTTGCACTTGTATTGGTGTGGAAAAACCACTTTTCGCACTTGTGTTAGTGTTGAAAAACCACTTTTCGCACTTGTGTTAGTGTTGAAAAACCACTTTTCGCACTTGTGTTAGTGTTGAAAAACCACTTTTCACACTTGTGTTGGTGCAGAAAACCACTTTTGCACTTGTATTAGTGTGGAAAAAACACGTTTTGTACTTGTGATAGTGTTGAAAAACCACTTTTCGCACTTGTGTTAGTGTTGAAAAACCACTTTTCGCACTTGTGTTGGTGCAGGAAACCACTTTTGCACTTGTATTAGTGTGGAAAAAACACTTTTTGCACTTGTGATAGTGTTGAAAAACCACTTTTCGTACTTGTGTTAGTGTTGAAATACCACTTTTCGCACTTGTGTTAGTGTTGAAAAACCACTTTTCGCACTTGTGTTGGTGCAGGAAACCACTTTTGCACTTGTATTAGTGTGGAAAAAACACTTTTTGCACTTGTGATAGTGTTGAAAAACCACTTTTCGCACTTGTGTTAGTGTTGAAAAACCACTTTTCACACATGTGTTGGTGCAGGAAACCACTTTTGCACTTGTAGTAGTGTGGAAAAAACACGTTTTGCACTTGTGATAGTGTTGAAAAACCACTTTTCGCACTTGTGTTAGTGTTGAAAAACCACTTTTCGCACTTGTGTTAGTGTTGAAAAACCACTTTTCGCACTTGTGTTAGTGTTGAAAAATCCACTTTTCGCGCTTGTGTTGGTGCAGGAAACCAATTTTGCACTTGTATTAGTGTGGAAAAACCACTTTTCGCACTTGTGTTAGTGTTGAAAAACCACTTTTCGCACTTGTGTTAGTGTTGAAAAACCACTTTTCACACTTGTGTTGGTGCAGAAAACCACTTTTGCACTTGTATTAGTGTGGAAAAAACACGTTTTGTACTTGTGATAGTGTTGAAAAACCACTTTTCGCACTTGTGTTAGTGTTGAAAAACCACTTTTCGCACTTGTGTTGGTGCAGGAAACCACTTTTGCACTTGTATTAGTGTGGAAAAAACACTTTTTGTACTTGTGATAGTGTTGAAAAACCACTTTTCGTACTTGTGTTAGTGTTGAAATACCACTTTTCGCACTTGTGTTAGTGTTGAAAAACCACTTTTCGCACTTGTGTTGGTGCAGGAAACCACTTTTGCACTTGTATTAGTGTGGAAAAAACACTTTTTGCACTTGTGATAGTGTTGAAAAACCACTTTTCGCACTTGTGTTAGTGTTGAAAAACCACTTTTCGCACTTGTGTTGGTGCAGGAAACAACTTTTGCACTTGTATTAGTGTGGAAAAAACACTTTTCGCACTTGTGTTAGTGTTGAAAAACAACTTTTCGCACTTGTGTTAGTGTTGAAAAACCACTTTTCGCACTTGTGTTGGTGCAGGAAACCACTTTTGCACTTGTATTAGTGTTGAAAAACCACTTTTCGCACTTGTGTTAGTGTTGAAAAACCACTTTTCGCACTTGTGTTGGTGCAGGAAACCACTTTTGCACTTGTATTAGTGTGGAAAAAACACTTTTTGCACTTGTGATAGTGTTGAAAAACCACTTTTCGCACTTGTGTTGGTGCAGGAAACCACTTTTGCACTTGTATTAGTGTGGAAAAACCACTTTTCGCACTTGTGTTAGTGTTGAAAAACCACTTTTCGCACTTGTGTTAGTGTTGAAAAACCACTTTTCGCACTTGTGTTGGTGCAGGAAACCACTTTTGCACTTGTATTAGTGTGGAAAAAACACTTTTCGCACTTGTGTTAGTGTTGAAAAACCACTTTTCGCACTTGTGTTAGTGTTGAAAAACCACTTTTCACACTTGTGTTGGTGCAGGAAACCACTTTTGCACTTGTATTAGTGTGGAAAAAACACTTTTTGCACTTGTGTTAGTGTTGAAAAACCATTTTTCGCACTTGTGTTGGTGCAGGAAACCACTTTTGCACTTGTATTAGTGTGGAAAAAACACTTTTTGCACTTGTGATAGTGTTGAAAAACCACTTTTCGCACTTGTGTTGGTGCAGGAAACCACTTTTGCACTTGTATTAGTGTGGAAAAACCACTTTTCGCACTTGTGTTAGTGTTGAAAAACCACTTTTCGCACTTGTGTTAGTGTTGAAAAACCACTTTTCACACTTGTGTTGGTGTAGGAAACCACTTTTGCACTTGTATTAGTGTGGAAAAAACACGTTTTGCACTTGTGTTAGTGTTGAAAAACCACTTTTCGCACTTGTGTTAGTGTTGAAAAACGACTTTTCGCACTTGTGTTAGTGTTGAAAAACCACTTTTCGCACTTGTGTTGGTGCAGGAAACCACTTTTGCACTTGTATTAGTGTGGAAAAAACACTTTTTGCACTTGTGATAGTGTTGAAAAACCACTTTTTGCACTTGTGTTAGTGTTGAAAAACCACTTTTCGCACTTGTGTTGGTGCAGGAAACCACTTTTGCACTTGTATTAGTGTGGAAAAACCACTTTTCGCACTTGTGTTAGTGTTGAAAAACCACTTTTCGCACTTGTGTTAGTGTTGAAAAACCACTTTTCGCACTTGTGTTAGTGTTGAAAAACCACTTTTCGCACTTGTGTTGGTGCAGGAAACCACTTTTGCACTTGTATTAGTGTGGAAAAAACACTTTTTGCACTTGTGATAGTGTTGAAAAACCACTTTTTGCACTTGTGTTAGTGTTGAAAAACCACTTTTCGCACTTGTGTTGGTGCAGGAAACCACTTTTGCACTTGTATTAGTGTGGAAAAACCACTTTTTGCACTTGTGTTAGTGTTGAAAAACCACTTTTCGCACTTGTGTTAGTGTTGAAAAACCACTTTTCGCACTTGTGTTAGTGTTGAAAAACCACTTTTCGCACTTGTGTTAGTGTTGAAAAACCACTTTTCACACATGTGTTGGTGCAGGAAACCACTTTTGCACTTGTATTAGTGTGGAAAAAACACGTTTTGCACTTGTGATAGTGTTGAAAAACCACTTTTCGCACTTGTGTTAGTGTTGAAAAACCACTTTTCGCACTTGTGTTAGTGTTGAAAAACCACTTTTCGCACTTGTGTTAGTGTTGAAAAATCCACTTTTCGCGCTTGTCTTGGTGCAGGAAACCACTTTTGCACTTGTATTAGTGTGGAAAAACCACTTTTCGCACTTGTGTTAGTGTTGAAAAACCACTTTTCGCACTTGTGTTAGTGTTGAAAAACCACTTTTTCACACTTGTGTTGGTGCAGAAAACCACTTTTGCACTTGTATTAGTGTGGAAAAAACACGTTTTGTACTTGTGATAGTGTTGAAAAACCACTTTTCGCACTTGTGTTAGTGTTGAAAAACCACTTTTCGCACTTGTGTTGGTGCAGGAAACCACTTTTGCACTTGTATATAGTGTGGAAAAAACACTTTTTGTACTTGTGATAGTGTTGAAAAACCACTTTTCGTACTTGTGTTAGTGTTGAAATACCACTTTTCGCACTTGTGTTAGTGTTGAAAAACCACTTTTCGCACTTGTGTTGGTGCAGGAAACCACTTTTGCACTTGTATTAGTGTGGAAAAAACACTTTTTGCACTTGTGATAGTGTTGAAAAACCACTTTTCGCACTTGTGTTAGTGTTGAAAAACCACTTTTCGCACTTGTGTTGGTGCAGGAAACAACTTTTGCACTTGTATTAGTGTGGAAAAAACACTTTTCGCACTTGTGTTAGTGTTGAAAAACAACTTTTCGCACTTGTGTTAGTGTTGAAAAACCACTTTTCGCACTTGTGTTGGTGCAGGAAACCACTTTTGCACTTGTATTAGTGTTGAAAAACCACTTTTCGCACTTGTGTTAGTGTTGAAAAACCACTTTTCGCACTTGTGTTGGTGCAGGAAACCACTTTTGCACTTGTATTAGTGTGGAAAAAACACTTTTTGCACTTGTGATAGTGTTGAAAAACCACTTTTCGCACTTGTGTTGGTGCAGGAAACCACTTTTGCACTTGTATTAGTGTGGAAAAACCACTTTTCGCACTTGTGTTAGTGTTGAAAAACCACTTTTCGCACTTGTGTTAGTGTTGAAAAACCACTTTTCGCACTTGTGTTGGTGCAGGAAACCACTTTTGCACTTGTATTAGTGTGGAAAAAACACTTTTCGCACTTGTGTTAGTGTTGAAAAACCACTTTTCGCACTTGTGTTAGTGTTGAAAAACCACTTTTCACACTTGTGTTGGTGCAGGAAACCACTTTTGCACTTGTATTAGTGTGGAAAAAACACTTTTTGCACTTGTGTTAGTGTTGAAAAACCATTTTTCGCACTTGTGTTGGTGCAGGAAACCACTTTTGCACTTGTATTAGTGTGGAAAAAACACTTTTTGCACTTGTGATAGTGTTGAAAAACCACTTTTCGCACTTGTGTTGGTGCAGGAAACCACTTTTGCACTTGTATTAGTGTGGAAAAACCACTTTTCGCACTTGTGTTAGTGATGAAAAACCACTTTTCGCACTTGTGTTAGTGTTGAAAAACCACTTTTCACACTTGTGTTGGTGCAGGAAACCACTTTTGCACTTGTATTAGTGTGGAAAAAACACTTTTTGCACTTGTGTTAGTGTTGAAAAACCATTTTTCGCACTTGTGTTGGTGCAGGAAACCACTTTTGCACTTGTATTAGTGTGGAAAAAACACTTTTTGCACTTGTGATAGTGTTGAAAAACCACTTTTCGCACTTGTGTTGGTGCAGGAAACCACTTTTGCACTTGTATTAGTGTGGAAAAACCACTTTTCGCACTTGTGTTAGTGTTGAAAAACCACTTTTCGCACTTGTGTTAGTGTTGAAAAACCACTTTTCACACTTGTGTTGGTGTAGGAAACCACTTTTGCACTTGTATTAGTGTGGAAAAAACACGTTTTGCACTTGTGTTAGTGTTGAAAAACCACTTTTCGCACTTGTGTTAGTGTTGAAAAACGACTTTTCGCACTTGTGTTAGTGTTGAAAAACCACTTTTCGCACTTGTGTTGGTGCAGGAAACCACTTTTGCACTTGTATTAGTGTGGAAAAAACACTTTTTGCACTTGTGATAGTGTTGAAAAACCACTTTTTGCACTTGTGTTAGTGTTGAAAAACCACTTTTCGCACTTGTGTTGGTGCAGGAAACCACTTTTGCACTTGTATTAGTGTGGAAAAACCACTTTTCGCACTTGTGTTAGTGTTGAAAAACCACTTTTCGCACTTGTGTTAGTGTTGAAAAACCACTTTTCGCACTTGTGTTAGTGTTGAAAAACCACTTTTCGCACTCGTGTTGGTGCAGGAAACCACTTTTGCACTTGTATTAGTGTGGAAAAAACACTTTTTGCACTTGTGATAGTGTTGAAAAACCACTTTTTGCACTTGTGTTAGTGTTGAAAAACCACTTTTCGCACTTGTGTTGGTGCAGGAAACCACTTTTGCACTTGTATTAGTGTGGAAAAACCACTTTTTGCACTTGTGTTAGTGTTGAAAAACCACTTTTCGCACTTGTGTTAGTGTTGAAAAACCACTTTTCGCACTTGTGTTAGTGTTGAAAAACCACTTTTCGCACTTGTGTTAGTGTTGAAAAACCACTTTTCACACATGTGTTGGTGCAGGAAACCACTTTTGCACTTGTATTAGTGTGGAAAAAACACGTTTTGCACTTGTGATAGTGTTGAAAAACCACTTTTCGCACTTGTGTTAGTGTTGAAAAACCACTTTTCGCACTTGTGTTAGTGTTGAAAAACCACTTTTCGCACTTGTGTTAGTGTTGAAAAATCCACTTTTCGCGCTTGTGTTGGTGCAGGAAACCACTTTTGCACTTGTATTAGTGTGGAAAAACCACTTTTCGCACTTGTGTTAGTGTTGAAAAACCACTTTTCGCACTTGTGTTAGTGTTGAAAAACCACTTTTCACACTTGTGTTGGTGCAGAAAACCACTTTTGCACTTGTATTAGTGTGGAAAAAACACGTTTTGTACTTGTGATAGTGTTGAAAAACCACTTTTCGCACTTGTGTTAGTGTTGAAAAACCACTTTTCGCACTTGTGTTGGTGCAGGAAACCACTTTTGCACTTGTATTAGTGTGGAAAAAACACTTTTTGTACTTGTGATAGTGTTGAAAAACCACTTTTCGTACTTGTGTTAGTGTTGAAATACCACTTTTCGCACTTGTGTTAGTGTTGAAAAACCACTTTTCGCACTTGTGTTGGTGCAGGAAACCACTTTTGCACTTGTATTAGTGTGGAAAAAACACTTTTTGCACTTGTGATAGTGTTGAAAAACCACTTTTCGCACTTGTGTTAGTGTTGAAAAACCACTTTTCGCACTTGTGTTGGTGCAGGAAACAACTTTTGCACTTGTATTAGTGTGGAAAAAACACTTTTCGCACTTGTGTTAGTGTTGAAAAACAACTTTTCGCACTTGTGTTAGTGTTGAAAAACCACTTTTCGCACTTGTGTTGGTGCAGGAAACCACTTTTGCACTTGTATTAGTGTTGAAAAACCACTTTTCGCACTTGTGTTAGTGTTGAAAAACCACTTTTCGCACTTGTGTTGGTGCAGGAAACCACTTTTGCACTTGTATTAGTGTGGAAAAACCACTTTTCGCACTTGTGTTAGTGTTGAAAAACCACTTTTCGCACTTGTGTTAGTGTTGAAAAACCACTTATCGCACTTGTGTTGGTGCAGGAAACCACTTTTGCACTTGTATTAGTGTGGAAAAAACACTTTTCGCACTTGTGTTAGTGTTGATAAACCACTTTTCGCACTTGTGTTAGTGTTGAAAAACCACTTTTCACACTTGTGTTGGTGCAGGAAACCACTTTTGCACTTGTATTAGTGTGGAAAAAACACTTTTTGCACTTGTGTTAGTGTTGAAAAACCATTTTTCGCACTTGTGTTGGTGCAGGAAACCACTTTTGCACTTGTATTAGTGTGGAAAAAACACTTTTTGCACTTGTGATAGTGTTGAAAAACCACTTTTCGCACTTGTGTTGGTGCAGGAAACCACTTTTGCACTTGTATTAGTGTGGAAAAACCACTTTTCGCACTTGTGTTAGTGATGAAAAACCACTTTTCGCACTTGTGTTAGTGTTGACAAACCACTTTTCACACTTGTGTTGGTGTAGGAAACCACTTTTGCACTTGTATTAGTGTGGAAAAAACACGTTTTGCACTTGTGATAGTGTTGAAAAACCACTTTTCGCACTTGTGTTAGTGTTGAAAAACCACTTTTCGCACTTGTGTTAGTGTTGAAAAACCACTTTTTGCACTTGTGTTGGTGCAGGAAACCACTTTTGCACTTGTATTAGTGTGGAAAAAACACTTTTCGCACTTGTGTTAGTGTTGAAAAAGCACTTTTCGCACTTGTGTTAGTGTTGAAAAACCACTTTTCGCACTTGTGTTAGTGTTGAAAAACCACTTTTCGCACTTGTGTTGGTGCAGGAAACCACTTTTGCACTTGTATTAGTGTGGAAAAACCACTTTTCGCACTTGTGTTAGTGTTGAAAAACCACTTTTCGCACTTGTGTTAGTGTTGAAAAACCACTTTTCGCACTGTGTTAGTGTTGAAAAACCACTTTTCACACTTGTGTTGGTGCAGAAAACCACTTTTGCACTTGTATTAGTGTTGAAAAACCACTTTTCGCACTTGTGTTAGTGTTGAAAAACCACTTTTCGCACTTGTGTTGGTGCAGGAAACCACTTTTGCACTTGTATTAGTGTGGAAAAAACACTTTTTGCACTTGTGATAGTGTTGAAAAACCACTTTTCGCACTTGTGTTGGTGCAGGAAACCACTTTTGCACTTGTATTAGTGTGGAAAAACCACTTTTCGCACTTGTTTTAGTGTTGAAAAACCACTTTTTGCACTTGTGTTAGTGTTGAAAAACCACTTTTCGCACTTGTGTTGGTGCAGGAAACCACTTTTGCACTTGTATTAGTGTGGAAAAAACACTTTTCGCACTTGTGTTAGTGTTGAAAAACCACTTTTCGCACTTGTGTTAGTGTTGAAAAACCACTTTTCACACTTGTGTTGGTGCAGGAAACCACTTTTGCACTTGTATTAGTGTGGAAAAAACACTTTTTGCACTTGTGTTAGTGTTGAAAAACCATTTTTCGCACTTGTGTTGGTGCAGGAAACCACTTTTGCACTTGTATTAGTGTGGAAAAAACACTTTTTGCACTTGTGATAGTGTTGAAAAACCACTTTTCGCACTTGTGTTGGTGCAGGAAACCACTTTTGCACTTGTATTAGTGTGGAAAAACCACTTTTCGCACTTGTGTTAGTGTTGAAAAACCACTTTTCGCACTTGTGTTAGTGTTGAAAAACCACTTTTCACACTTGTGTTGGTGCAGGAAACCACTTTTGCACTTGTATTAGTGTGGAAAAAACACGTTTTGCACTTGTGATAGTGTTGAAAAACCACTTTTCGCACTTGTGTTAGTGTTGAAAAACCACTTTTCGCACTTGTGTTAGTGTTGAAAAACCACTTTTTGCACTTGTGTTGGTGCAGGAAACCACTTTTGCACTTGTATTAGTGTGGAAAAAACACTTTTCGCACTTGTGTTAGTGTTGAAAAAGCACTTTTCGCACTTGTGTTAGTGTTGAAAAACCACTTTTCGCACTTGTGTTAGTGTAGAAAAACCACTTTTCGCACTTGTGTTGGTGCAGGAAACCACTTTTGCACTTGTATTAGTGTGGAAAAACCACTTTTCACACTTGTGTTAGTGTTGAAAAACCACTTTTCGCACTTGTGTTAGTGTTGAAAAACCACTTTTCGCACTTGTGTTAGTGTTGAAAAACCACTTTTCACACTTGTGTTGGTGCAGAAAACCACTTTTGCACTTGTATTAGTGTGGAAAAAACACGTTTTGTACTTGTGATAGTGTTGAAAAACCACTTTTCGCACTTGTGTTAGTGTTGAAAAACCACTTTTCGCACTTGTGTTGGTGCAGGAAACCACTTTTGCACTTGTATTAGTGTGGAAAAAACACTTTTTGCACTTGTGATAGTGTTGAAAAACCACTTTTCGTACTTGTGTTAGTGTTGAAATACCACTTTTCGCACTTGTGTTAGTGTTGAAAAACCACTTTTCGCACTTGTGTTGGTGCAGGAAACCACTTTTGCACTTGTATTAGTGTGGAAAAAACACTTTTTGCACTTGTGATAGTGTTGAAAAACCACTTTTCGCACTTGTGTTAGTGTTGAAAAACCACTTTTCACACATGTGTTGGTGCAGGAAAC
>NW_027619516.1:0-40468 GCF_964187855.1 Myxine glutinosa
AAATATATATATATATATATATATATATATATATATATGTAAATATAAATACAGTATATATATATATATATATGTAAATATAAATACAGTATATATATATATATATGTAAATATAAATACAGTATATATATATATATATATGTAAATATAAATACAGTATATATATATATATATATGTAAATATAAATACAGTATATATATATATATATGTAAATATAAATACAGTATATATATATATATATGTAAATATAAATACAGTATATATATATATATATGTAAATATAAATACAGTATATATATATATATATGTAAATATAAATACAGTATATATATATATATATATGTAAATATAAATACAGTATATATATATATATGTAAATATAAATACAGTATATATATATATATATATATATATATATATATATATATATATATATATATATATATATATATATATATATATATATATATATATATATATATATATATATATAAATTTTTAACAGAACCCTGAATTTAACACTCCTCCTTCCAGGTCTTTAAAACAGCTCTTTACCACCATCTCTTATCTTCCCCCATCCAAAACCTTGATCTTTTCTACCCCCGTTAATTCACCCCCGATCAACTTTTTTGAAATTCCGACTTCTTTCCTCGAAGTCCTAGCAGTGTCCATGTGTCTTTTTTTTCCTCTCCCACCTCCCACCCCCTTCCCACGCCTCCTCCCCCCAAGCCCTCTACCTCCCACAGATCTCCCGATGTTCCTGCTCTCAAATGTTGTACTTGTGTGCTTCCTCCTCTCTCCTCATCTTGTCTCCCGCTCCCTTTATTTCATCTCATGTGTCCGTTTGTTTGTTTTTGTCATTAATGTTAGCTCTTACACGAGCCTCGATTTTGTATACAAATTTTTTTTTAAATCTATCTGCGAGTGCGTCGTTTATCTCATTTTTTCGAATATCCTCATGTAAATGCGGAAATCTGTAAAATTACGGTTACGTCAAACATCACATAAAATGGTAACTTTTATGTACAAGGCAATTTTTAGAAATATGGGCATTTCACAATTTGAGATAAATTACCACAAAGGATAATAAAGCAACAAAGATAAGAAGAGCTGTCAAAAGAATAACGCCATGTGCAGAACGAAATCAAACATGGAGATCTCAGAGCATAAGAACATCGGTTAAAATATGATTTTTTAAACATGTCTGACGGATGCTCTCGACATTTTGATGCAGATGTGAAACGGAACAATAAGTACAGAGATTAAGAAAATGAAAGCGTGAGAAACGACAACTTGCAGAAGATTGTTGGGCATTCACTACACAGATCATATAACCATAATGAAGACATCTGGAACCGGATAATAAGTGAAATTGGCAATTATGAGAGCTTATTAAGAACACATTGTCTATTGTCTTACTATAGCACCGTTAGGACACAGTTTTGCGCTTGGGAAGGCGCTTAACATTCCTATATTTATGAATGGAAGTTCAGACAAGCAGACAATTATTTTAATCATTATGCTGATGAGCTCTAATAATGACGAAACATGTCTACAGCAGCTGTGCTGATGTCGTGACATTTTGAACATTGTGTATAAGGCTTAGTGGACACCGAGGTGTCCCCTAGGTGTTGATGTCAGTTACAGAGGCAATTATAATTATCTACCATATAAAACACAGTCTGTTTGTGTGTTTGTACAGATGTCTGTCCCCTTCATAAGGGTAGGTTTTAAAGGCCAATCTTTTACCACGACTGTGTATTCACCACGGTCTATTTTTGAAGATGAAACAAACTCTTAAAACATTTTCCAGAAAAGAGTTATTATGTCTCTTCTCTTGGCAGTGTAAACGGTGGCTTGCAAACCAAGCCTCAAGGGCGATGTACAGAACGTTTTTTTTTTTAATAACAAAAAATACAAGGTGTAGGGAGGTGAAATTCCCTGCACGTGATGTGCAATGTGCGCAGAGTAAATCGAGTGTTAATTTACATCCATACGACGTCGTATAGATAAAGAAGATATAAGCACACCTGACAGGCTTTTTACCTGATGCCCCTTCCCCCCTTCCTGCTGACGCCCCATCCCTAGTCGGACACGGGAAGTCATCCCATGGTGCAAACCACTCTTCGGCTTTCCCATTCTCATCATCCTTGGCGTCCACATTGCTAAAAACGCCAACTCTGCTTGTCCGAGTCTTCACGCCATGTTAGTGTGCTGAATAACAGCGTTCAACGTTGTAGCAAACTTCACTTCTCTGGGGGGACGGTGCCCGATCTTCTCTTCTCTTTCTGTATAATAGCACAGGAAGGCTTTTCTATTGTGGTATTCTTACCATTTAAAATAGTCACTTCCAGCTTCCAGTTGCACCGTGTGAAAGACACAGATCCACCCACTATAAGTAAGCAGAGTGTGAAGTGCTACACTACTACCCACAGAACCAGTCAGCCAACCTCATTACCCCACGCACGCGAAGCTAAAAGTGGGGTTAAGCAATCGGGTCACTTTAACTGTCTGTGTCAAAAACTTCAGGCTATGCTCGAGGAACTACTTCATTTCAATTGAATTGTATATTCTAAACACTGTAAAGCATGAATCAGAAAACGGACGCATCGTTTAACAGAACTTTGGCTCTGAATTCATCCCGATCCCACAACTGGAGAGAGGATTTAAATACTTTCAGTCTCTCTGCCCGTCAGACAGTTAAACAAAATTGGAAATAATCCCAAGCAGGAAACTTACTGTTTTTAAGGACACATAAGACAGGCACGAATAACTTATGTAATGTGGCGGACACGAAAGCTCACTGGCGTGATGGCATCATTCCGCGCACCAAGTGGGCAGCGGCCACGCTCGAGGGGTAGGCGTGGCCGCGGGATATACACCGGGCGCGCAGCCCGGAGCGCTCCAGTGCTACAGTGGAGCTCTTGTAATAAAGACTCTATGAACTTACCGCGTTGTCCGCTTCCTCCTTGCTAAACAAGTAGCGCGCGTAGCACCGCGCTTCATTGGTGACCCTCCGACGTTCTGGTCAGCCGTCGTTGACCACCCGAACCCGCCACAGCAATGGCAACCAACGCGGTCACAATCAAACTCCCCGAGTTCTGGGAGGCTCAAGCTGAAGTTTGGTTCCTGCAGGCAGAAGCCCAGTTCAGACTTCGAGGCATCACGGTGGACGAGACCATGTACTGCCACGTGGTCGCCTACCTCAGGCCCGGTACGGCCGCCCACGTCGTGTCGGTCCTAAGGAACCCACCGGCCGATGGCAGGTACGAGGCGATCAAGCGTCTCCTCCTCACCACGTTCGGCCTCACGGTGGACGCACGGGCCGACCGCCTCCTGGACCTCCCCGAGCTCGGTGACACGCGACCGTTGGTCCGCATGGACCATATGCTGTCGCTGATGGGCGACGAAACCCCGAACGCTCTATTCCGGGCGTTATTTCGATGCCAGCTGCCGGCACGAGTACGCCTCGCGTTGGCCGGTTCTGCGACGACGGAAACCCGAGCTCTCGCTGCCGAGGCCGACAAGTTCTTTGCGGCTTTGGACATGCAGGCGAGTTTTGGCGCGGCCGGCGCGCATCCCGAGGCTGACCCTGATGCTGATGCACCACACCTCGTGGATCTCGAGGCTGATGCACACCGCGTGGCCGCCGCCACGCCCACCACCACCGCGAAAACCACGGCCTCCGCCTTCGCCGCAAACCTGGTGCCATTTCCACGCCAGGTTTGGCCACAAGGCGAGGAATTGTTGCCCGCCGTGCTCCTTCGGCAAGTCGGGAAACTACAAAGCCGGCGCTCGGTAGCGGCCCTGAGCGTCGGCCATTCCGGCAGCCTTCTTTTTATAATGGACACCTTGTCCGGGCGCCGTTTCCTATGCGACACGGGTGCACAGGTGAGCGTTATCCCTGCCTCTACGTCCGACAAGCGAACCGCGGGCCGGGGCCCCGCGTTGCTTGCCACGAACTGAACACCCATACGCACATTCGGGAAGCGCTGCCTCTCCCTGCGGTTCGGAAGGCAACGCTTCACTTGGACGTTCGTAACCGCTAGTGTCCCCATGGCACTGCTCGGTGCGGACTTCCTCTGTGCAAACGGGTTGTTGGTAGATGTGAAGAACAGATGCCTTGTCCAGGCTGAAATGTTCAGCTTGCTTGCTTGGGCGCTGAGCAGCTCGTTGAGCGGCTCGCCAAGCGGCTTGCTGAGCGGTTCGGTCCCGGCGAGGTTAGTTTGTACGCTTCCGGCAGCGGACGAATTCACCCGCTTCCTCGCCAGCTTCCTGGCCCTTACGCGGCCCACCTTCTCGGCGGGGGCCATCAAGCACGGGTTGGAACACCACATCCCCACCACCGGTCTATGCCCGGGCACGCCGCCTCGAGCCGACGAAGCTCACGGTAGCTAAAGCGGAGTTCGCTACGCTGGAGCGGCTCGGCATCGTGCGGCGCTCCGAGAGTGCTTGGGCGTCGCCGCTCCATATCGTGCCAAACCCCGGCGGGGGATGGCGACCGTACGGGGACTACCGGCGCCTCAACGACGCCACCACCCCCGACCGCTACCCCGTCCCCCACATCCAGGACTTCTCCGCCCGGTTGGCGGGCATGTCCTTCTTTTCAAAGGTGGACCTCATACGCGGCTACCATCAGGTCCCCATCAGGCCGGAGGACATTCCGAAGACGGCGGTCATCACGCCATTCGGACTTTTCGAATTTCTTCGGATGCCCTTCGGTTTGAAGAATGCGGCTCAGGCGTTCCAGCGACTAATGAACAGCATCTTGCGCGACTTGGATTTTCTGTACGTCTACCTGGACGACATCCTCGTCGCCAGCGCGTCCCGCGAAGAGCACCTTCACCATCTCCGCACGCTTTTCGAACACCTGGGCCAGCATAGCCTCATCGTGAACCCTGCCAAGTGCCGGTTCGGCGTCGCCGACATCGACTTTTTGGGGCACCGCGTCACCAGGCATGGGGCCGTCCCCCAACCGGCCAAGGTGGAGGCGGTGAAGGGGTTTCCGCGCCCCCGCACGATCAAGGGGCTCCAGGAGTTACTGGGCATGGTAAACTTTTACGATCGGTTCCTGCCCTGCATCGCCCAGCTCCTGCACCCCTTGCACGAGGCCCTCCGAGGGAAGCCGGGCAAAGGTGACGTTACCTGGACCGAGCAGATGGACGCGGCATTCGCGGGCGCGAAGCTCGCCTTGGCTAATGCCACCATGCTCGCGCACCCTGCGCCCGATGCACCGATCACCCTCACCACCGACACCTCAGACTACGCGGTGGGCGCAGTGCACGAGCAATGGGTCCGTGATGCCTGGCAACCGCTGGCGTTCTACAGCCGCCAGCTTCGCCCGCCCGAACGCCGTTACAGTACCTTCGACCGCGAGTTGCTCGGGCTTCACCTGGCGGTCAGGCACTTCCGCCATCTGCTCGAGGGCCGTGCGTTCACGGCCTTCGTCGACCATAAGCCACTGGTCTTCGCGATGGGCAAGGTCGCCGAGCCGTGGTCGGCCCGGCAGCAGCGTCACCTCTCGGCCGTGTCCGAATATACGATGGACATCCGGCACGTCGCGGGGAAGGACAACCCGGTGGCGGATTGCCTTTCCCGGTCCGTCGCCCACGCAGTCCACCTTGGCATCAACTATGCCCAGATGGCGGTGGACCAGGCCGCCGACCCCGGCGTCCAGGCCTTGCGGACCGTCGTCACGGGCCTCGGCGTCACCGAGGTGCCGTTCGACGGCGCGGGCATGGCCCTCTTGTGCGACGTCTCCCTCGGGCGGCCTCGCCCCATCGTGCCCGCGGGCTGGCAGTGCCAGGTTTTTGACGCCATCCACGGCCTGTCCCACCCGGGCATGAAGGCCTCCCAGAGGTTGGTCGCCGACAAGTTTGTCTGGCATGGCCTCCAGAAGGCCATCCGCGGCTGGACCAGGACGTGCCTCGCGTGCTAGCGCGCGAAGGTGCACCGACACACCCAGGCCCCATTGGCCCCGTTTACGGTGCCGGAACGTAGGTGACGGCGACGACGCCTTTGGCGGCGACGACGGCGGCGGACGTCGCGCAGGCGTTCATCGCCACCTGGGTCGCCCGGTTCGGCGCCCCCTCGGACATCTCGTCCGACCGCGGCCCCCAGTTCACCTTGGAGCTCTGGGGGGCGGTCACGCGGGGCTCGGGCTCCAGCTGCACCGAACCACGGCCTACCACCCCCAGGCCAATGGCCTGTGCGAGCGGTTCTACCGCTCGCTGAAGGCCACGCTCCGGGCCACCCTCCGTGACGGCGGCTGGGTCGACAGGCTCCCCTGGGTCCTGCTGGGCCTCCGGACGGCGCCCAAGGACGACCTGCGCGCATCCGCGGCGGAGTTGGTCTTCGGACAACCGCTGCGGGTGCCGGGCGAGTTCCCCCCCGACCCCTCGGCACCATGGTCCGTGCTTCAGGAGACCGCCCGGAGGTTCGCCCCGGTGCCGACGGCGCACCACGGGCACCCACCTACGCAAGTCGCCCCGGAGCTTCGCACCGCGGAGTACGTCTTCGTCCGGCACGACGCCCACCGGACACCACTGCGGCCCCCGTACGACGGGCCTTTCCGCGTGCTGGAGACCGGGGTGAAACATTTCACCTTGGACATCGGCGGTACTCCCGACCGCGTCTCAGTGGATCGCCTCAAGCCGGCCCACCTCGACGTGGACCACCCACCGCCGTTGGCTCGGCCCCCGCGTCGAGGCCGCCCCCCTGCGGGCGGACCCCTGGCACCGCCCAGCCCCGCCGGCACGCCGCCCCCCGGTCCGGCACCCATCCCGGGTGCAGCCGGAGGCATCCCAGCTGGCATCCCTGCACCCCGGACGCCGCCAGTCGCCAGAGGGCGCTTCGGCCGGGTCATCCGTTTGCCCCGCAAACTGGCCCTCCAGGTGCGCGGGAATTCTGGGGGGGCGCGTGTGGCGGACACGAAAGCTCACTGGCGTGATGGCATCATTCCGCGCACCAAGTGGGCGGCGGCCACGCCCGAGGGGTAGGCGTGGCCGCGGGATATACACCGGGCGCGCAGCCCGGAGCGCTCCAGTGCTACAGTGGAGCTCTTGTAATAAAGACTCTTTGAACTTACCGCGTTGTCCGCTTCCTCCTTGCTAAACAAGTAGCGCGCGTAGCACCGCGCTTCAGTAACATGTTCGACAAGGTGTTGTAAAAGACACTGCATCAACGGCAGTAAACTTGCAGACTTTTAAAATCTTTCATGTTTTATTTCAATTGATTGATATACTTGAACACTGTAGAACACAAATTGCCTTATTGACACTTTCAACACCAGAACCGTATGGCATTTTCATCATCTCAACCAATAAAATTTGTAATATTTTTTTCATTTTCTGTCGTGTTCAAGTTTCTTGCATCCTCTCATAATTTTCACTCTGGAAGGATCCGTCAAATGAACCGACGTATCTATGCCCCTTGATTATCCACGAGAAGTTCAGTCTCTTGAACCTCTCTCTAGGCCTCACCATCAGCCTTTCGTGGGCCAACCACATGACACTGATGGCCTCCAAAGCTACCACAGACTGGGTATCCTCAGTCAATCCAAGTCTTTCCTTGGAAAATGAGAACTACTCACAGTCTACAAAGACTTTCTCCATAGGTCAATGGAGTACTGCTCTATGCTCGAGTCTGGCACTCCAGCATGACATTTATCCCTCCTGGATTCTGTGGAAGATAGATTTCTCAAGTTATTGGAATCTTCTGTGATAAGGTCGAGGCACAAGGTTTGTTGCTTTAACATCACAGGCAATTTGGTGGTCTCTGTTTTTACCATCTATTCTCCAATATTCATCCCTCCGCTCTCTGAGTCCAATCTCTGAGTCCAGGAAACACGTGTTCTTCCAGAAACCCCCTCCCGGTCAAACTTCCAAAATTCAGGCTCATTGCACACCTCAATTCTTTTGTTCCTCACTTCTCCCGTGTATGGAACCACATTCCAGAGAATGGTTCCGTCTCACTCATCCCTCCAGGACTTCAAGCAAGCAATACGTCTTCATGTCTTGTAGTTGGGGGACCTTTCATCCCTCATTGGTGGTTGGTCGATCACCCTACATCCTGAGCCATGATATTTATTACCCCCATTATCCTTTCCGAACTCTCTTAACTTGCTAGTTTCGGTGTTTCTTTCCCTCCTCCTTATCCTCTTATCCTATTCGTTAATTCCTCGATGTTTGTCCCATTACCAGCTCCACCTTTCTCTTCCATGAACCTCACTCTGTCCTGTATTGAAAGCAAAAATATATTGATTCGATACACACAGAGTATCTTTCACTGTGACGTCTCGTTTCACTTCTCCCTTTGGTTTTTATTACTCCTCATAACTTGGACCTTTTCCTTCCCTTGCACTTGCTGAGCATGCATCCTTTATCACCATTTTTAATTCATGGCTGTACTCGTCGACATCTGTTTTCCCTTTTAGATGCTTAATCTGTTCTTCAGCTCGATAAGTAATTCTGTTTTTCATTATGGCGATCTGTATGTATCGATTTTGGGAGTGTTTGTCATTCTTCTTGCTATTTCTAGTTTGAGCTTCAGTACTAGTTTACATCTCACCACTTGATAGTTGAAGCCATATTGGCATGGCTTAGTTTGGTTACATCTGCTCTGAGATTATTTTTGTTAACTAAAAAGAAACCTGTTTCATTTTTCGTCTCGCGATTACTACTTGTCCTATATATATATATCTACACTTTTTAAATTTATTCTAGAGAAAAAGATGTTAACACATGTCAAATTTTTTTTAACGAGTGAGATACCCGTGCTACACACGGGTGGGAGGCCGAAAGCAAACAGGCAATGCAGATACGGCGAATGCTAAAGCATGAAACCAATAAATTCCACATTCCTGTAGCACCTTAAGTCGCACGTCAGACATGGACAGCAAGTTCGTGAAGGACTTCCATGAAAAACGTACCCATTCGCAAACAAACGGGTACCTTCACGTATAGAAACATCGATCGTGGGACCGTGGCGAATCTGCATATAGCGATCCGCGAAGTTCACGTTTAGAAAGTAGAAACCATCATGGCATGTCGTCATTTACTTGAACTCCATATCTCATTTTTCATTCCAAACAACATAACTCCAATTACAAATTAATCACAAAATAAACTTTTAACAACATTGTTAATGTTTCCTTCATTGTAAAAAGTACCAAGTCAACAGTTAAAAGGATTTTGAGCCAATAGGTTTTACGGCCTTGGCAAGATCGATGGAGACAGCGATCTGTTAGCTTATACACCGCCCAAATAGCTATGTGGAATTCTCTCATGTAGAGATTAAACCCACGTCATTTGAACTTTGGCCGAGGTCATTATTTACTTTTAATGATGTGTATATATGAATCAAAAAGAAGACAATTGGTTTTGGGTCATCCTTTCCGCATATCTCGTGGGATTGTGAGTTGGAGAGACGACAGTGATGGCGCAGAGGGGGTTGGCATTCTCTCAAGCAGGGATTCAACCCAAGTCCTTATAAAAGGTCTTTGTCCGAGGTCACCGAGTCCGATCGGTGCAGCTGTGCAGCCGTGCAGTGCAACCGTTTGTGCGGCACCCGGGAAAATAACGTTATGCGGGAGTCCAAACCTGAAAATGCTGGAGGCCAAAGCTTAAATTGGAAAAACAATATACCCTATTTTACTCCAGGAGATCCCAGGATTACCCACCCAAAATATCGTTGTGATCGGTTCAGCCGTTTTTGCGGTACCTTCGAACGGACGGACGGACAGACAGACAGACGGACGGACGGACATTTTGTGAATTATAGTAAGATTCCTCATTTTCCATAGCAAATTGCATTAATCTACTGCCTTTCTTTTCTTCTGCATCTTCCAAAATTTCAGATTTCTTCATTATATTCTACTTTTTTTCCCCTCCACATGATCGTAGATTTTACTTCTTGGTTGTCAGTGACTTATCCTTGAGGAATTGTCCGGGTGATATATATATATATATATATATATATATATATATATATATATATATATATATATATATATATATATATATATATATATATATATATATATATATATATATATACGGTGTCCCTTAAACAGGTACCCACTTTTATGTATCGATATGTTTTTGGTATGCAGCCTATGGCTGCTGGTTGTATCATTGCTAAGACCATGGCTGTGCCGCTGATGCAGTGCACCGTTTCCATTAATCTGGTACTCATTTTTCCAGCCTCCGAAGGATGACAGGTTGAGTCAACCCACCTGTTGTTATTTATTGCCATGACAGGAACTCAAACTCAAGACCCTAACATCTTAAGCCAGCCACCTTAACCGTTAATGAACACCGGACATATTTATTGAATACAACAAGCATCATACATCTTTCCAGTTAACAAATAATGATTGTATTTGGAGACACTCAAGCATAGTTATGGCCATGTAGTTATTGACCATTTCTAAACGCATCGATACACAAACATATCTATCAAACCTGGAAAAGCAAGTAAATAAATTGGGAAAGGATCACACATTGACATCAAGGTGTGGACAATATTCATGGACAATATTCATTGAATATTCATGGGCAATATTCATGGGACCTCTTGCAATTGAAGCCAGGTATTGCCATTTTGGTAGTTTTGGAGTAACCTGCTGTCTTCAACGAACACCTTGAGATGATCACACTGGTGTTCTTCCTGATGAGCCAACACGGGGTTTAGCTCCTTTATTACAGGTGTGAAATATATAGGTGCGATATTCCTAACGTTCTCACCACCTGCCGAGGCAAGCACAATTTTATCTTTCTGTACGAGGAGGAAAAACTACCAACAGCACAAAAACTGCTTCAATGAGAACATTTTCAATGAGAGAAATAGCTCCAGGAGAGCATTCCTTGAAGGGATGAGTAAAAAATAGCAGAAAGAAAAATCATGACAAGTAATAGTACAATGGCTCACCTTGGGGGACACTCAAAGGATGACATGAACTCGTGTATCAATTGGGATTTGCTAGGTGGTGGACCCCACCTTTCTTTGTAGTACGAGCTATCATGGCTTCCAAATCCACTTCCCATCTTAGAATCAATTTCCCATTCTGTAAACAACCAGAGCAAAATATCACGTCCTATTAACTTTCTACAGGTAGGTCATGATGTTACGAGATGGAAGTAAATATTGGCACCACTCCTGGCACTTTAATAACATTTCTGCTTCAGTGACCCACGGCCTATAGTTGTCAATAATGGAACATTCTATGGATTTTGGGACAGTTCCCTTCAGATTCATCAACATGTCGATTGCATCAATGCCCAATCTCTCTAATCCCAACCTGTAGCTCTTTAATTGCTTTACCTCTGTCTGTCTGCCATACTCGGTGTGTCCTCCTTTCGTCGCCTCCCATGGGCCTGGAAGTCAGCTCCAAGAAGGATGGAAGCACAAACCTCCTTAACAGCATGTTATCAATTATAATCAAAGTCATGGGATCCATAATTGCTGCTTACATCAAGCCTTTCCTCTTTTCAATCAGTGTCATCTCTGACCATCAGTTGGGATTTCGTCCTGGTCACAACTCAGGATACTCTGTCTCTCCTCTCTTGGCAAAGGTCTGAGGTATTGAACCTCAAATATAAGGTCAGGACCATCTCCATGAAATTTGATAGTCTGGTATCCTACCCGACTTTACAAGCTCTCTACCTGTGGCATACAAGGCCCCATTCATTCCTGGATTTCTGACTCCACTCATTCGGTAAGCATGTTGCCATCAATGGAACCAACTCCTCTCCTATCCCAGTGGAGGCCAGATTCTTCCAAGGCAGAGTTTTGGACCCAATGTCCCTCCTCATCGAAATAGGTGACCTCTCCAATGCTCGAGAAAAATTATCTCTATAACTTTTGCCTGATGACTTCATATTGTGTCATACTTGACCCCAATCCCACTGAAATGCAGACAGCAGCTGCGACACCATCTTTGGATCTGTGATGGATTAGATGCTACTCTACAACAACAACAACAATAACAACAGGCATTTTAAGACCATTTTCCCTGCTTGAGCGGGGGTTAGCCTTGCGGTCCCCATGCCAATCTTCTCCATTTTGCCCTATTTTCTGAATCTCCCCTTGTTAACCCCCTTGCCCGCATTTCTTCTTCCACCATCTTTAGCCAAGTCTTTGTCGGTCTTCCCCGTCCTCTACTTCCTTCTACATTCATTTCCATGACTCTTCTCAACCAGTCACTTTCATCCTTCCTCAACATATGACCAAATCATCTCAACCTGTTCCTCTTCACAGCATCAATCACAGGCTCTATTCCCATCATCTTTCGCAATTCATCATTTGTCTTCCTCTCTCTCAACGATACTCCACACATCCACCGAACCATTAGCATTCCCACCCTTTCCAGCCTTCGTTGCTGCTCTACATTCATTTCCATGACTCTTTTCAACCAGTCACTTTCATCCTTCCTCAACACATGACCAAACCATCTCAACCTGTTCCTCTTCACAGCATTAATCACAGGCTCTATTCCCATCATCTTTCACAATTCATCATTTGCCTTCCTCTCTCTCAACGATACTCCGCACATCCACCGAACCATTCGCATTTCCACCCTTTCCAGCCTTCGTTGCTGCTCTACATTCATGACCCATGTATCGCTCCCATAAATCATAACACTTCTCACACATGCAGCATACACCTTTCCCTTCAGCCTCAACGACACTCCCCTCCTCATCAGCACGCCACTCAGTTCCCAAAACTTCTTCCATGCACATCTCACTCGAGCAACCGTTGCCGAGTCCGATCCACCTTCTCCATTCAGCATGTCTCCGAGGTAGCAAAATGTTTTCACACCTTCCAGCTTCACGCCGTCTCCAAGATCCAACTCAACATTTCCTCCATCTGCAGCTCCCTCTGTGCACACCTTACATTTGAATGTAGCTGCCACACTGGTTAATGACCCTCTCGGACCACTACATTTTTGATGAACCCACTCAGCGCACATAGTACATTGAATGGAGTTCACTCCGACACCCTTCCTGCACACAGCACACGGCCACTTCCCAGTTCTTTCCACCTCACCACATGCTTTACCACTTGCCATCACCTTCGTCTTTCCGATATTCACCTTCAGACCTTTTTTCTCCATACATTCCTTCCACTTGTTCATCCTCTCCTACATTCCATCCATACTTTCTGCAATCAACACCAGATCATCTGCATACAACAACTCCCACGGTAAACCCTCTTTTACGTTCTGAGCCAGCACCTCCATCACAGCTACAAATAGTAGTGGACTTAGTACCGACCCCTAATGCACTCCCACCTTCACCTCAAACTCACCCCTGTTCCCGTCCTTCATCCTTACAGCTGTGCGCACTCTCTCGTACATTGCCATCACTACTCTGATCAACCATTCCTCCACTCCTAACTTCCTCAATGCCCATGTCACTACTTCGCGTGGAACCCCATCGAATGCTTTCTCCAGATCAATGCTACTCTGTTAAATGGAACATGTCATTCAATCCTGGAAAATCTCAGGCTCCCACTGTCTCTCCTGAAAGATCATCAAAATAACCCACCTATTTATTGCCATGGTCAACGTCAAGGTGAGGTGCGGTCTTTTGAGCTTGTTAGCCTCACCTTTACCTTCGATCTCATAGAAGAAAAATCTAAATTCCGAAGCCTCTGCATCACGTGTAAGACTCTCCTCCAGGATTTCACCATAAGTAATGCGAGGAAGCAATTTCCTTCCAAAGTACCAGAAGTCCTTTTGTAAAGCCTTTTCATGCACTGTATGTTAAATTATGATAATTTATTTTGTTATTTTTTTTGTTATTTTATTTATTATTTAGTAGTTATTTTGAACTTCAACTCTATATGAAGGGACTGAAACCCTCATCAGTGGTCATTTACATTCACCTTTACTGATCGATTTATCCACAAAAGATTTCGGTAAAATCCCAAGAAAGTTTCTCATGCAGGTCGACATCCCAAGTGGTTCAGCAGGAGCCAAGTTGTTGAAAAGGAAGGACATTACATTAGACTTGGCACACGAGTGGACGCACGCTGCTCGACTTGGCTTCAGTGAGCAGCATTCCAAATGTCCACAATCTCATGTCGCTTTCCCTCCAGATTTGACCTCTCTTACATTTGATTCAGTCCTGGTGTGTGTGTGTGTGTATGTGTGTGTGTGTGTGTGTGTGTGTGTGTGTATGTATGTGTGCGTGTGCGTGTGTGTGTGTGTGTGTGTGTGTGTGTGTGTGTGTGTGTGTGTGTGTGTGTGTATACAGACTTGGCATTTAATATGGAATATATATTTTTTCTTGACTTGGGTTTACTTTCTTCACTCAGTATATCAATCTGGTGAGTTTCTTTTACACTTTGGTGATTTATTTGTTAAAAGAACCATGTCAATGATTGTCTGTCACAGCAAGAAGTCAACAACAGGATTATATCACAGGTGGCGTAGTAAAATGTATGGACAGGTGCATTTGATGATTGGCTTCACAGTCGGGTATACAAGGGTTGTTGCGTTCTGTATTAGTGGAAAACAACTGCTGCACGTCTGCAAAAGTTATTGCCGCTTCCTCTGGAGATGGTCCGTCAACTCGACAATGCTGTTTGTCATGGAGTGGTGGCTTTACGAAATTACGGCATGAAACAGCGTGCCATTGCTCGGCAGTGTGGCATCACTCAAGGTCAGGTGTCAAAGATCCTGAAACTAAATGCTCAGAGGGGTGTCCCTACTCCAATACCGAGGCCAGGACGTCCCCGCAGAACCACAAGGAGGGATGATCGCCAGCTGCACCGGTTAGTCCGCAATGGCCGTACCAAGTCAGCTAATCGGCTTAGGGCTGAGTGGCAGCAACTGACAAATGTGCCTGTATCCAGAAGGCTAGTCAACCAACGACTGGTTCAAGCAGGCTATCGTGCCAGGCATCCCCTGAGAAAGCCATGCCTGACCAGACAACACCGCCAGCGCCGAATGCAGTGGGCCAGAGAGTACCGTCAATGGCAGCCAGGACACTGGAATCACGTGATCTTCAGTGTCGAGTCTAGATTTCTGGTCTATCGTCAAGATGGCCGCGTCTGAGTGCGCAGACAAGTACATGAAGCCTACAACAAAGATTGTATAGTGCCAAGAGTCCAAGCTGGAGGTGGTGGGGTGACCGTTTGGGCTGCTTTTCATGCAGGGGGAAAAACTGACCTGGTTGTTCTGAATGGAAACCTGAACCAGTTCAAGTACAGGGTCATTCTGGAAGAAATATTGCTTCCATTTGCTCGTGCAGCCTTTCGAGGAAACTTTGTCTTCCAAGATAACAATGCACAGCCTCATCGTGCTCGCATGATCCAACACTTTCTTGCTGACCATGGTGTAGAGCATATGGAGTGCCCTGCCATGTCCCCGGATATGAATCCGATAGAGACTTGTGGGCAGAATTAACGCGTCAAATCGACCACTTGAACCAGCAGCAGGCTATTGTCACTGCATGGCAAGCGATTCCTGTCCAAACCTTGGCAAATCCCGTGAACAGCATGCCTCAACGTGTACGTGCTCTCCTGAATGCTCGTGGGGGTTACACGAAGTACTGAACTGTAATTTTACTGTCCGTAATCCCAGTCGTAATTTAACTTTTGTTTTTGTTAAAAAAAAAATTGGCTAATGTGCAAAATAAAGAGATACTTCTGGAAAACGTACAGAAGTTTAACACACTACTGTCCATGAATTGAGTTCAATATCAGTTTACATCACTTTCAAGGATCAATTTATTTGCTTCGAAATGTCAAATGTGGTTTTTGTTTCTTTTAAAGGTCACATTAACAAAATCTAGAATAATTTCAACATAATTCCAATGAACTTTTGGTTCTAAGACATCTTGAAAAGTAGGTTCACCCCCACAAAAAAAATATTCCATATTAAATGCCAAGTCTGTATATGTAGGTGTGTGTATCTGTGTGTGTGTATATGTGCGCGTGTGTGTGTGTGTGTGTGTGTGTGTGTGTGTGTGTGTGTGTGTGTGTGTGTGTGTGTGTGTGTGGGGGGGGGGGGTGTGTGTGTATGTGTGTTTGTGTGCATGTGTGTGTGTGTGTGTGTATGTATGTGTGTATGTGTGTGTGTGTGTGTATGTTTGTGTGTGTGTGTTGTGTGTATTGTATGTTGTGTGTGTGTGTGTGTGTGTGTGTGTGTGTGTGTATGTACAAGTAGGTGTATGTGTGTGTGTTGTGTGTGTATGTGTGTGTGTGTATGTGTGTGTGTGTGCATATGTGTGTGTGCATATGTGTGTGTTGTGTGCTTTGTATGTTGTGTGTGTGTGTGTGTGTGTGTGTGTGTGTGTGTGTATGTCCAAGTAGGTGTGTTTGTGTGTGTTGTGTGTATGTGTGCATATGTGCGTGTTGTGTGTGTATGTGTGTTGCGTGTATTGTGTGTGTTGTGTGTGTGTGTGTGTGTGTGTGTGTGTGTGTGTGTGTGTGTGTGTGTGTGTGTGTGTGTATGTGTGTGTGTGTGTGCATGTGGGTTGCGTGTATTGTGTGTATTGTATGTTGCGTGTGTGTGTGTGTGTGTGCGTATATATGTATGTAGGTGTGTGTATCTGTGTGTGTGTATGTGTGTGTATGTGTGCATGTGTGTATGTGTGTATCTGTGTGTGTGTATATATATATGTGTGTATGTGTGTGTGTGTATGTGTGTGTGCGTGTATGTGTGTGTGTGTGTGTGTGTGTGTGTGTGTGTGTGTGTGTGTGTGTGTGTGTGTGTGTGTGTGTGTGTGTGTGTGTGTGTATATCTGTGTGTATCTGTGTGTATGTGTGTATGTTTTTTTTAGAAAAGCATTAATAGCACAACTTATAGAAATGTGTCGTTATTTGTAGAAGTTAATGAAATTATAAAATTAATTCCTTTTTATATGTAACACTCAACAGCACTCAGTCGAGCGCGAACTTCTGCTCGGCTGAATCGAATACAATAACAGGTGGGATCTGTATTCACACCTCAACCAAAATCAAATCGACTCGGTCTTGTCACAAACCAAACTCATCCACCAAATTCTCTCATAATCCGTCCACAACTTTTTGAAATATCATGCAATGTATCGTTTTTGGCCCCATGTCTCAATAGTGACGAATCACTTTTAAAATTCTCATATCCGGATCCACATCCGGATCTTCACCAAAATCGAATCAATTCTTCCTTGTTACACAGCCAACCTGTTCAGCAAATTTCACCCAAATCCGTCAATAACCTTTTTGAGATATCGAGCCATATATATATATACAGTCACGTGAAAAAGTAAGTACACCCCATGTAAAGTTTTGACTTTGTCCACATATTTCAACATACAGCTATTTGATCTTCATTTCAACAATATTGATAGATAAAGATGATATAATATAACAAATATCAGGAAACATTTACATTTTGTAGTCCATTGTATAATTTAAATAAACATAAATGCAAATTTCGCATGTGGAAAAAGTAAGTACACCCTTGGCTCTAATAGGTGGTATTGCCACCTTTGGCAGAAACAACCTCAAATAGGCGTTTCTTATAACTGTCTACCAGTCTCTGACATCGACTGGGAGAAATTTTTGCCCACTCCTCCATGCAGAATTCTTTCAGCTGTGTGATGTTTGAGGGGTTTCTTGCATGCACAGCTCGTTTCAAATCCCCCACAACATCTCGATGGGATTTAGATCCGGGCTTTGACTTGGCCATTCCAGAACCCTCCATTTCTTTCTTTTCAGCCATTCCTTGGTGGATTTACTGGTATGTTTAGGGTCATTATCATGTTGCAAGGTCCACCTTCGGTTGAGCTTCAACTCTCCGACAGATGGCCTCACATTATCCTCAAGCACCCTCTGGTACAATGAAGAATTCATCGTGGATTCTATGATGGTGAGCTGCCCAGGCCCCGATGCAGCAAAGCTGCCCCAAACCATAATATTTCCACCACCATGCTTTACAGTTGGTATCAGGTTCTTGTGGTCAAATGCTGTCTTTGGTTTTCGCCAAACATGTCTTCTGGTACTGTGGCCAAATAGCTCTACCTTTGACTCATCTGTCCAGAGCACATTGTTCCAGAAGTGCTGGTCTTTGCCTTGGTGTTCATTGGCAAACTTTAGACTTGCCCTGATGTTCTTACTGGACAGCAACGGTTTCCTCCTGGCACACCTCCCATGTAGATCAAATTTGTGCAGCCTCTTTCTCATGATAGACTCGTGCACTTTGACATCAACAGTGGCAAGAGCTACCTGTAGGTCCCGTGATGACATTCTGGGGTTCTTCGAGACTTTTCAGCATCTTGCGGTCTGCTCTCGGGCTGAACTTGTTGGGGCAGCCTGGCCTGAACAAGTTGGCAGTTGTTTGGAATCTTCTCCACTTGTAGATGATCTTCCGGGCAGTCGAATGATTGATTTCAAATTGTTTGGAGATCTTTTTTAAATCCCTTCCCAGACTCGCAGGCATCTATAACCTTCTTTCTGAAGGACTCGGAGAGCTCTTTTGATCGAGGCATGGTGACGCCGCACACTTCAACAACAAAGAGCAAACCAAACTAAATGTCTGAGGTTTAAATAAGACAGGTTCCTCCAAGATCCTCTCACGATGTTGTAATCATTTGCACCTGAGCTGGTGCACCTGATTCTAATTTTAGGTATTTGAAGTAGTGACAAATGTTGGGGTGTACTTACTTTTTCCACATGCGAAATTTGCATTTATGTTTATTTAAATTATACAATGGACTACAAAATGTAAACGTTTCATGATATTTGTGATATTATATCACCTTTATCTGTCAATATTGTTGAAATGAAGATCAAATAGCTGTGTTGAAATATGTTGAAAAAGTCAAAACTTTACATGGGGTGTACTTACTTTTTCACGTGACTGTATATATATATATATTCTTGGGGAAAATGCCAGGGGCATAGAAAAGGCCCCTTTATATTTTACATGCACATGTATCTGCCATATGACCAAGTATAGAAAAGAAGGGACATTCCATAGCTTGTAGGAAATGCCAAACAATACAAAATAAGGGGCATTAAAAAAATCACGTGTGCATGCTGGACTATCCTTGTGTTCTGAGGAGGAACCAAGTAATGCTCTCGAAAAGTTCATATAAAGGGGCGCCAATTTGATTCATACACCTGCGTGAAGAGGTAAATGCAGTTTATTTGCCAGATGTAGGGCACCTTTATATGAACTTTTCTAGAGCATTACTTGGTTCCTCCTCAGAACACAAGGGTAGTCCGGCATGCACACCAGATTTTTTTTTTAATGCCCCGTATTTTGTATTGTTTGGCATTTTCTACAAGCTATGGAATGTCCCTTGTTTTCTATACTTTGTCATATGGCACATACCCTTGTATAAAGAGGCCTTTTCTATGCCACTGGCATTTTTCACAAGATACATTTTAAGTACAAACAAAATGTATTTGTTCGCTGTTCAAGACTTTATTCAAGACGATATAAAAGACTTGAAAAAGTAAGGGGAAATATATAATTCAACCCAGACGGGATTCGAACCCACAATCCCCAGATTGGGAGTCTGATGCTTTATCCGTTAGACCAGCACATTACACTTGTGTAATAATATTTTGAAGAGTTATAAAGTGTGTATATATTTTTATATATTTCCTTATGTATATATTTATATATATTTAATTTTAAAGCAAAAACTATGGCACTTTGGTGGAATTTGTTTTGCAAGCTTTGGCCGATGTATATTCCAAGTTTCAGCTAGTTTCAATGTATATGCCTTGAGATATGAGCACCAACACATTTTGGGCGGACGGACGGACGGACACCAACGTCATTTTGAGGGTTTTATTAATATAACCCAAGAATGCACAAACGGACGTTGATGAAACTTGCAACATATTACCTCAACGTACAAAGTATTTACTTCTGGAATTTGCAGCCAATTTCGTCCAGTAGAAGCCGAGAAACGCATTTTCAGTCCCCATGTTAAAGCTGCAAACAGACAAACGATCCCTTATATAAAGGGAGGGGAGCTTTTGCCCCTCCCTTTGATTTGACCATTTCAATAGTGGAGAATATTTTTTTTAAATTCCCAGATCCAGATCCGGATGCGGATCTTCACCAAGATCGAATAAACTCATCCATCCTTGTGACACGCACAACCTGTTCAGCAAATTTCGCCTAAATCCGTTTGTAACTCCTTCAGATATCGCGCTATATAATTATCTATATAATTTTAAATCTGATTTTCTCTTTGCCACATGGGGCTTTTCCCTGTCACTAACAAGATCAAGATGAGCAGAACCTGAAAAAAAAGAAGGATAAATTTAATTAACCCGTTGTATTTTGCACCCACTTAGCTTGGTACTGAGGTCGATTACCAATGGAGGGCCTTTTCATTATGACTGGTGAACCAAAAGTCTTACTGCAGAAGGCCCTCAGACAGAAGGTCTACCGGGGTCTATACAGTCTTTATGGATGAAGGGTTATAATGGGGTATGTAGGATCAACAAGGTCTTATAATGGGGTCTGTGGGGTCCGAAAGGGTCTTAGAGTTACAAAGGGTCTAAACCATCCTTGAGGTCTTATGAGTCTTAGGGGTCCCAATGTTCTTGGGGGTCTTAGGAGTTTACATGGGCTTAGGCATCTTGGTAATCTTAAGGGGTCTTTATTTATACATGGTCTAAGGGGTCTTAGAGTTCTAAAGAATCTTCGTGGTCTTCAGTGTCTAAAGGGTGTAACGGTTTAAAGGGTATAGAGGGACATAAAAGGTCAAATTGTATAAAAGCTTTAAAATGGTCTAAAGGCATCTAAAAGGTATAAGGGTTCGAAAGGTCTCCATGTCGAAAAGGTATGTTCCAATAGTCCGTATTAATAGATGTAGTCAAGGTCCAACAATAAGTAGTTAATAAATATGCCTACTCACAGTCCAACTCACGTTCAAACAGTACGTAATTGATAGACATACTCACAGGGGTCGACCAAGACTTCACCTTGACAAGGGTTCACCATCCACCAAGGGTTTTTCAGTATTATTTACAGTATATATATATATATATCAAGTGAATCAGTCTGAAAATTGACGATTTATATGACCCTGACCCTTTGACCTATTGCCCTCAAAAACAATATGCATCAAACAATATGAAGTTTCGTAAAGATCGGAGTAAAAATGTGACCTGTAGGTGATTGACCTACAAAAAAAACAAAAATGAAAGACGTGCAGAGCATGATATTTGTAGTCTTTAAAACAAATTTGACCTTAAAAATAATTGATAGTTTAATTAAATGACCAAATATGGATGAAAATTAACGATTTTATTAATTTGACCTATTTTGACCTTTGAACTTCAAAATTAATTGGTGTTTTGAATTCAGTGACATGATATGGAAATCTTGTTCAAATTTCAAGTCAATCGGGTGAAAATAGATGATTTTATAAATTCGACCTATGTTGACCTTTTGACCTAAAATAATTGGCAAATTATTTATATGATTGGCAAAAATCTCTAACGTGCCAGCAGAGTGGCCATGTACGATCTCTAACGTGCCAACACGGTGGTCATATGTGAGAAACATCCACAGGTATTATGAACCACCAAGTGAACATGTAAATCCTGTTGAAATTTCAAGTCATTCAGATGAACATTGAGAAATTTCACCAAAGTTGTTGACCTTTAGTCTATGTTGATCTTTTGGCCTATGTTGACCTAAAAAATAATTGATGGTTGAATTAAATGACCAAATAGGGAAATCCTCTTCAAATTTCAAGTCAATAGGATGAAAATTGACGATTTTAGAAACAAGGCCTATGTTGACCTTTTGACCTTTAGACCTCAAAAATAATTGATGGTTGAATTCAGTGACCTGATATGCAAATCCTTTTCAAATTTCAAATCAATAAGATGAAAATTGAGGATTTTAGAAAATTCACCAAAGTTGTTGACCTTTGGCCTATGTTGACCTTTTGACCGCAAAATCAATAGGCTTCTTGCTTATGAGTTATGACCAACTCTACCATTTCACGAGGTTTCGTGAAGATCAGTTTAAAATTGCGCCCTGTCGCCAAATGACATACATACAGACAGACAAGCAGACAGACACAGACAAAGAGACAAGTAGACATAATCACAGACGAGACGAATCAATATACCTGTTCGATTTCGATTTTGTTCGATTTTGTTCGATTCTGTAAGTAACAAACAGACAAACACAAAAACAGACCAAAGCAAGCGATATACTGGACTTGTGAATCTTCGATTTAGCAAATGAGAAACCGACAGGTGAAAGCCGAACCTCTGCTCACCTTTGGTGGAGGTAATTATGTGGATGCACGCACGGTCCAGTTGTGCACACACATTGTGGGGATCATCCAATGACGTCACTAATTGCAGATGCAAATGCAGAGTAAGCAACTCATTGCGTCACAGATGATTGTGGCATTCGCAGTTTTTGTGCAATCAGATTTTTAGAGCTCGAGCCATGATTCGAAGTTTGCTACGTGAATGAAGAAGATTCCTTGATGCCAACTTCAGAGGATTGGTAACCGGCCTTGCTGAATGAAGAAGATTCCTTGATGCCAACTTCAGAGGATTGGTAACCGGGCTTGGTGAATGAAGAAGATTCCTTGATGCCAACATCAGAGGATTGGTAACCGGGCTTGGTGAATGAAGAAGATTCCTTGATGCCAACATCAGAGGATTCGTAACCAGGCTTGGTGAATGAAGAAGATTCCTTGATGCCAACATCAGAGGATTGGTAACCAGGCTTGGTGAATGAAGAAGATTCCTTGATGCCAACATCAGAGGATTGGTAACCGGGCTTGGTGAATGAAGAAGATTCCTTGATGCCAACATCAGAGGATTGGTAACCGGGCTTGCAGAATGAAGAAGATGAAGAAGATGCTTTGAGAGTGACCATGTACGATCTCTAACATGCCAGAGTGACCATGTACGATCTCTAACGTGCCAGCAGAGTGACCATGTACGATCTCTAACGTGCCAGAGTGACCATGTACGATCTCTAACATGCCAGAGTGACCATGTACGATCTCTAACGTGCCAGAGTGACCATGTACGATCTCTAACGTGCCAGCAGAGTGACCATGTACGATCTCTAACGTGCCAGAGTGACCATGTACGATCTCTAACGTGCCAGAGTGACCATGTACGATCTCTAACGTGCCAGAGTGACCATGTACGATCTCTAACGTGCCAGAGTGACCATGTACGATCTCTAACGTGCCAGAGTGACCATGTACGATCTCTAACGTGCCAGCAGAGTGACCATGTACGATCTCTAACGTGCCAGAGTGACCATGTACGATCTCTAACGTGCCAGAGTGACCATGTACGATCTCTAACGTGCCAGAGTGACCATGTACGATCTCTAACATGCCAGCAGAGTGACCATGTACGATCTCTAACATGCCAGCAGAGTGACCATGTACGATCTCTAACGTGCCAGCAGAGTGACCATGTACGATCTCTAACATGCCAGCAGAGTGACCATGTACGATCTCTAACGTGCCAGCAGAGTGACCATGTACGATCTCTAACATGCCAGCAGAGTGACCATGTACGATCTCTAACATGCCAGCAGAGTGACCATGTACGATCTCTAACATGCCAGCAGAGTGACCATGTACGATCTCTAACGTGCCAGCAGAGTGACCATGTACGACCTCTAACGTGCCAGAGTGACCATGTACGATCTCTAACGTGACAGCAGAGTGACCATGTACGATCTCTAACGTGCCTGGAGTGCTTGCCATAATGTGCTTGTCATTACCTCCGCAACCAAAGGTGGATGGAGGTTGTTTTCACGCCTGTTTGTCCGTTTGTCCGTTTGTCCGTTTGTGAACATATCTCAAAAGGTTGTGGACGGATTCGGACGAAATCTGGTGCAGATGTTGTGTGTGTGACAAGGACGCAATGATTCGATTTTGGTGAAGATCCGGATCCGGCTAGTAGAACATTTGAAGTGATTCTTCACCATTGGGAGATCGGGACAAAAACGATACATAGCAGGATATCTCGAAACGTTGTGGACGGTGAATTTTGATGAAATGTGATTGTGCAGGTGATTTTCTGGTCTACTCCAGGATACAAAAGGTAAAGTGTTCACCTGGTGGAGGTATGCTCTCTACTGAGTGCCGTTCTCGTTTGCAGAAGCTTCGTTCTTGTTTGGGGTTTTTTCACTATAATTTGCAAGCAGTGTTCATTTATCGGGTTCACGTGACCACGCTACGATAAGGTTGCTGTATGGTCGGAGATAAGGTAGACAGGATGACAGGTGGTCAGATTCAGCAAGGCCTGGATATTTTCCTAGACTGGGGACAAGATTGGTGGTTGTCGTGGTGCCATTAGCAAATGGAAGGTGTTGGACAATGTGGTGATTATTTCATGCAAGGGGGGAGTGTTGGAGCATGTGAGCAGCAGGTATTGCTAAAGGTAACAGGGTTTAGGTTATATTTACAGGTGCATCAATTATAAAGCAAAAGAGGTGGTGTCCAACACTGTAAAGGAATTTAGTGAGGCCTCAACTAGAATGTACCGGTTTGGTCCTCACCTGTGAGAAAGGACAAATCTGTCATAGAGAGGGGTCGATGTAGAGAGACTGGGTTGATTCCGGGCCTAGCTAGACTAGGCTATGAGGAATGACTGAGACGAGACATTTTACATTGGAAAGAAGGTGTTACCTGGGGGATCTGATTGAGATGTTCAAGGTAATGAAAGGTGTCGATTAAATAAGTGGAGAATAATTTTTCAGTAAAATTTACAGGACGAGGGGTCACAGTTTACAAGTAAAGAATCAGAGGGTTCGGGAGGAAGTAAACGAGGGATCTTTCACTGAGAGAAGGGTGAATGCATGCAATGGTGGTATTATGCAAAGGTAGAGTTCATGGATTGTTTGTAAACAGAGTTACATAGGTGTGATACTGGGTTACCTATCTAGTGGCAAGGTTACCTCGTAGCTTTGCCGAACCGAATGGCCTTGTCTTGTGTTAAAGTTCCCTGTATTTGTAGTTGGACTACACCTGGAAGCTGGACCAGGACCAGGACTACACCTGGAAGCTGGACCAGGACCAGGATTACACCTGGAAGCTGGACCAGGACCAGGACCACACCTGGAAGCTGGACCAGGACCAGGACTACACCTGGAAGCTGGACCAGGACCAGGACTACACCTGGAAGCTGGACCAGGACCAGGACTACACCTGGAAGCTGGACCAGGACCAGGACTACACCTGGAAGCTGGACCAGGACCAGGACTACACCTTGAAGACTCCGGAAGGATGATGGTAAACATATTTATTGCACCTTGAACACCCAGGTACATATTCAAATGAAATCTTGTCAAAACAACACACGTGCTCACACGAGCTCACTGTAGCTGTTTGTGTCTTTCTGGCTTTTAACGAGCAAGACAAAAAATGTTTACATGAAAGTTGTAAAAAATATACCTGGAAAGAGCTTGAATGCAAGGCCTGTGAAAAAACAACAACATTCGTTTCCTGCCAAAGACCAATGGAAGAGAAGGTGGAGATAAAAGGAAGTTAGAAAACAGGTGAAGACAGAAGCAGGAGGAATGGAGTGATTTCGAACTGATAAGAGAAATGAGGAAGGAATGAAGGTGAAGGTTTGCAGGTCAGGGAAGGGAAGGATTAGATTAAAAGAAAAACATGAAACCACTTCTACCTTAACCTCCCCACCCCCCCCCCCCCCACCCACCCCCTCCTGTTATGAGCTGGGGTGCAGCATTATAGAGTATACATTGTGTCTGATAAGTTTGAATTTTATACTTATATTTACAAGTCAGTATGGTTGCCAGTATGCCTTGCCAGTTGCATTGCCAGTTGCCTTGCCAGTTGCCTTGCCTAGTATGCCTTGCCTAGTATGCCTTGCCAGTTGCATTGCCAGTTGCCTTGCCAGTATGCCTTGCCAGTTGCCTTGCCTAGTATGCCTTGCCTAGTATGCCTTGCCAGTTGCATTGCCAGTTGCCTTGCCAGTATGCCTTGCCAGTTGCCTTGCCAGTATGCCTTGCCAGTTGCCTTGCCTAGTATGCCTTGCCTAGTATGCCTTGCCAGTTGCCTTGCCAGTATGCCTTGCCAGTATGCCTTGCCTAGTATGCCTTGCCTAGTATGCCTTGCCTAGTATGCCTTGCCTAGTATGCCTTGCCAGTTGCATTGCCAGTTGCCTTGCCAGTATGCCTTGCCAGTTGCCTTGCCTAGTATGCCTTGCCTAGTATGCCTTGCCAGTTGCCTTGCCAGTTGCCTTGCCTAGTATGCCTTGCCTAGTATGCCTTGCCTACTATGCCTTGTCTAGTATGCCTTGCCAGTTGCCTTGCCAGTTGCCTTGCCTAGTATGCCTTGCCTAGTATGCCTTGCCAGTTGCATTGCCAGTTGCCTTGCCAGTATGCCTTGCCAGTTGCCTTGCCTAGTATGCCTTGCCAGTTGCCTTGCCAGTATGCCTTGCCAGTTGCCTTGCCTAGTATGCCTTGCCTAGTATGCCTTGCCTAGTATGCCTTGCCTAGTATGCCTTGCCTAGTATGCCTTGCCAGTTGCATTGCCAGTTGCCTTGCCAGTATGCCTTGCCAGTTGCCTTGCCTAGTATGCCTTGCCTAGTATGCCTTGCCAGTATGGTTGAAGTGTCGTACAGGGAGTTCCACAAAGACCTGGACAACGTTGGTTGTCAATATATTTAGAACCACAAAAGACACAAAGGAAAGCCTTTGGTTTTATGATACAGAAACTCAAGGTTTTGTGCACACAATCAATACACTTCAATGTGAGCTCCGTTTGAAGCACGCAAGACATCAAGACGGTACACGAGTTCTTGCCATGTTTGGCTCAGCATGCTTGTATCCACCGGTGCGCATGCAGCTGTGATCCGAGACCAAAGATCCTGCAGGTTTGCCACTTTGGGGTTGTAGACAACATCTTTGAAAAGCCCCCACGGAAACAAAATCAAGGGAGGATTCTGTGTGGTGATCGTGGGGGCCAGGCAGTCGGTCCGTCTCAGCCAATCCAGCGACCTGGAAAATTTTCATTCAGGATGGCTCGAATGACTAAGGCCCAATGAGGATGAGCGCCGTCCTGTTGAAAAATGATATCGGGTCGCAGGTCTTCAATCTGTGGGAAGGTGAATCCTTCCAACATGTTCATGTAAATTGTTGAGGTCACTGAATCCTCCGCAAAGAAAAAGGGACCCACCAAGCGGTCATGGAGAAGGCCACACCACACATTGACCTTTGGACTATCATGTCCTCTATGCGATTGACCATTTCCATGGCAAACCCCTTACAAACCCCTTCTTCCTCTCTGAGTTATAGAAAAGGCGACGCCCCAAAAATGGTGAGCAGTAACAATATACTGAACATATATAAAAATAAGCTTTATATATTTTATGACATGGATTTTGAGAGAGATTTATATTCAAGAGCACGAGGTCTCCATGTAATCCTCATGTGCAGCCCCCGTAATGTCCGGTGGGCCAAACGTCGTCTGAGCATTGCGACCCATCTATGCTCTCTGTCAAACTACCATAAAGCACCGAGTCTCCATCGGTTTGCAACCTTGTACCGCAGCGGCCAACAACAACAACCAATCATCAAACCTAGGCCGACACAATGTCCCATTTTTACCCAAAAAGATGGAATGTCAGTCAATGGGTAAATCTTCCCAAGAATCCACCACCAGGCTCAACACACAATGTTATCAATCCTCAGAAGCTTTGTTTAATCAGCAGTGTGATGTTACCTTATCATCTCGCTCTCCAGGCTGGATGGAAAGCAATTTAATTTGGATCATTCACACCCACGGACTTAACATGTTGGGCTGATATGTGCGTTTTATCCTTAATTAAACACTCGCAGGGAGGAAACCAATCTAAAAATACTCCACTGATCAAAGTCTCCAATGAGTGTCCATCTGGAGAGCAAACATGGCCTGTCATTTGCATAAGGTGGTAACTATAGTTGTTTAACCTCAAACATGTTTATATAATTTACAGAGAGAGAGAGAGAGAGAGAGAGAGATAGAGAGAGAGAGAGAGACTGACTGTTTCTTCCTTTTATTACAAGAGTACAAAAAATCAGTTATGTTCAGTCACAAAGAAACAAAACACAATAAAATGGTCTCAAGGAAAGGTTATTATCAAGTCATCATCATCAAGTGTGCATATGACATCATTAAAAACCCACTTTTCTTTAAAACATGTTAAATTCTTGTTCATTTTTAAAAACCGGTATTCTAGCTTTAGTCTTGCATTTACAAGAGCCTTAAGGGTGAGCAGTACATCACATGACGAGTCAGAAGCGTTTCCCATTTTTTTCTTTCTGGATTTATAAATTGCAAACTTGGCCTGGCCAATTAAAAAATTCATTAAAACCACATTCCTAAGGGAAGACGGTCCTAAAACACCATAAATAAAAACATTGTGATTGAAGAGGGAACCAAGCTTCACAAAGCGTTCCTGAAGGAATGTAAAAAGAGGTTGCAATCGTTCACACTTCAGGTATATATGCGGTAGGGTTTCAATGGATGCACAGAAAGGGCATAGATTAGAGTTAGCAGTAGAAAACCGGTTCAGTAAAACATTATAAGGTAAAATCCAGTGTACAAGTTTCCATTGAATATCTCCAACATACTTTGGAGTAGGCAAGAGATAAAAACTTCGCCAATTGGGGCAATTGGGTGGTATTGGGGGTAAAACATCCCGCCATCGAAGCCTCGGGTGCTCAGAAAATGTTTTTGCGTATAAAATTTTAACGTACGCGTTGTACAGAGTTTTCTTTGGAAAGGCGGGAAGGGATAATGCAGTATCATCAGGGCTGTTCAGGCCAGGGGACAGATTAAGTGGCGGGCTGAAAACTAGGAGTTTGGGGAAGTCACCCGCTGTTTCCTCGGGGGAAGGGCCAAGTTCCTCGCAGGTATTACGATACGTTGTGGATATCCCTTGAAGGAACCGAGAGATGATCCTGACAGATTTTATTCCGGTTTTTTGTGCCACAGCGGCAGCACTCAGCCGGCAGCTCCCAGACTCTGTCATGAGGTCTTTCACTCGCAGCAGCTTGGCATTAACAAAACGTTGAACGAGTCCCCTATTATTCAAGCTGTTTTCCAGGAAGGGGTTGTAGCATAGGGGCTCGTTCAACAACATTTCCATGTTGTATGTTGCCATTTCATGGGAAAAGGACAGGGCTTGCCAGGCATTCATCACCCCTTGGTAAAAGGTGGGCAGCAAGGATGAATCGATTTGATGAGGGTTCATCAAGAAAAGTTCTCGGTCGTAACCCAGCTTGCATGTGAGCTGTAATATGCAGTTAGCCAGAGGCCTCCAGAGTAGGGCTTCATCTCCATATACAAGTTGGCGCACGATATGAAGCCGGAAGACCATAATCCGGCTGCGGATATCAATAAGACCTTGGCCACCTTCAGCGAGTGGCAAGTATGCCACGGGGGGTTGGAGCCAGTGTTTCCCGCTCCAGAAAAAGTCGACAATGCTCTTTTGCAGTGTAATAAGAAGGCTCCCAGGCGGTTGTAGGCATATCATCTTATGCCATAGCATAGAGGCGACAAGATTGTTAATGACGAGAGTTCTTCCGCGGTACGAAAGTTGGAAAAGAAGTCCTTTCCAGCGGGCCAGTTTTGCCATTACCTTGTCTGGTAATCCCACCCAGTTCTGCTGCTCAAAGGTGTTGTCTCCGAGGAAAATACCGAGGTATTTAATGCCACTTTTCTGCCAGTTCACTCCTCCTGGTAGGACAATTGGCGGGCAATCTCCAGGTCCTATCCAAAGGGCTTCACTCTTCTTCCAGTTTACCTGGCCTGAACAAGCCTGACAATATGTTTTTAGTGCCTGAGCCACCGCAGTGACGTCAGTACTATTTTTTATATAAATACAGACATCATCTGCATAGGCAGAGACTTTTAGCGGTGTGGTAAGAATTGATCCAGTGAAGCCAGAAATGTGCGTACGTAATTGGAGCAGAAGAGGTTCGATGGCAAGAGAGTATAAAAGTCCAGATAGCGGGCAACCTTGCCGTACTCCCCGTTGTACAGCAATGGGGCTACACAATACTTGATTAATTTTAAGAACACTGGATATATTACAATACAAAAGTTTAACGTACGAGATAAAAATAGGTCCAAACCCAAAATTCTCTAAAACTCTAAAAAGGTACATGTGGTCAATACAGTCAAAGGCTTTTCCTTGGTCAATAAAAAACAGACCAACATTCATATTAAAATTGTTACAAAACCGAATGGTATCACGGATAAGAAAGATATTATTAAAAATAGTACGTCCAGGAATACAAAAGGATTGATGTTCTCCTATTAGTACATTCATAAAAGGTTTCATTCGATTAGACAAGGCTTTGGCTAAAATTTTATAATCCGTACATAAAACAGAAATAGGACGCCAGTTCTCTATAAGTTGAGTGTCCGCTTTCTTAGGAATTAAGGTGGTGACTGCTCTCCGGCAACTCCACGGCAGTTGTCCATCCTCTAAACATTCATTCAATACCCGCAGTAGGTGAGGTCCAATGGTGTCCCAAAAAAACTGGAAAAATTCACTTGTCAGCCCATCCAGTCCAGGGGCTTTATCAGGTTCCAAGGCCTTCAAGGCAGCGGTGAGCTCAGGTAACCTAAGAGGATCCTCCAACTGCTGCTTCTGATCCTCCGCCAATGTTGGAAGGTTAGAAACAAGTTCCGATATTGCATCCTGGTTAATGTCATGCCGCATAAACCGTTGTTTAAAATGTTTCCGGGCACATTCCCTGATTCTGCCATCTTCATAAAGGAGTTCCCCATCATGGAGCAAGCGTGTAATCATTGACGAAGAGGCCCCCCTTTTAAGGCTGAAGAAGAATTTGGTTGGAGCATCAAGGTCGTGTATGTACCTCATCTTCAGGCGCAATAAAGCATTTTGTGCTCGCCTTTCGGATATGGAATTCAGTAAGGCCGTTTTTCCATGGATTTGTTGCCTCATTCCCTGGTAGCTCACACTTGCGGTTCCCTGAAGCTGTTCCTGTAATTCCAGGATTTCATCTTCAAGTAAGGTTGTGGTTTTTCTTTCCTCTTGAACACCATACGCACGATATTGTTGGCAGAACAGTCTGATGTGCGTTTTGGCATTATCCCACCATTGTCTGAGGTTTGAGAAATTCCCTTGGGAGGCAACCAGAATATTCCAAATTTCCGGAAAATGTCCTTAAAGGTACTATCATCAAGTAAGTTGTTATTAAATTTCCAAAAAGCACTCTTGTGTTTCGGGCAGGGGGCAGAAATTTTGAGAAATGTTGCGCTGTGGTCCGAGAATCCTGATGGGCAAATTTTGGATGACAGAACGAGGCGTTCAAGTGGAGGATTAATATAAAACTTGTCCAAGCGAGCAAGTACAATATTACCCTGAATACATCGACACCATGTGTATTGCCTGATTGATGGGTGCTGTACCCGCCATATATCTGTCAAATTCATTTGTTTTAAAAATTTGGTGAGAGGGATTGTGGAGGCAGGATGGGGCTCTGCACTGTTCCTGTCGAGTTGGGGTTGGAGGGTGCAGTTAAAATCTCCACCAATACAAACATGATTGTCTTGGTTTTTTAGGGCGTTTTGACTGTCGAGGGACGTTAGGTGTGTCCCAAGGTCATTAAAAAAAACTCGCCGAGCTACAGGCGTACTTGGGGCATAGATATTAAAAATAGTATAGAATTTTCCATAGTAGTGGAATTCTAGGGATGCTAGGGATCCCTTGTGTATTTCGTCGAATTTAAGCGATGAAGGCGAAAAGGAGGGGCTAAGAATTATTGCGACACCGCCTTTGCGGGAGTCACCGTTACTAAAGAAGGACAGGCCGGGGAAGAGCCTACACCACTCTGCGACACAGCAGTCGTTGGCATGGGTCTCTTGTAAGAGGGCAATGTCAACTTTCTTCTGCAATAAAAAATCCCTTACTTGAACTTTACGGACAGAGCTACATCCTCCGTTAATATTCAGGCTACAAATGGAAAAACTCATTACAGCTATAAGGAGGAGTGACCACCACTCAATTTTTTGATAGCAGTTCATTCTTAGCTTTTTGCAACCACTTCTTTAAACGGTGACGTTGGGAGGAATTGAAATTAAAAACGTGGGGCCGTTTTACCATCAGTTTAGCGGAATGTATAAAATCAGGTAGCTCCGGAAAAAAGGTTTCTATTACAACATTCCTTTTTCGGAATGTGTCCTTAAGAAACCTTTTTATCTCGGAGGGAGGGATTGGAGGGATTTCTTCTTCCTTAAGGCTACCACATTCACTAACAGAGTCATCTATATCAGATGGCTCAGATGGTGTGTCACACTGATTTTCATCATTTATCTCCTCACCGTCATCACATCCCTCCACGTTATCGGATGGGGCATAGTCCATAGAGGGGGGGGACGGGGAGGGAGAGAAATGAGCCATCTTCAGGGGAGGGGGGGGGGAGGTACTAATTTTTGTGGTTCAACCATATCAGTTTCTAGGTCAGTAGACAAGGGCGAGGATTCATCCACATCTATGTCCTCCAATACCGAGAAACGATTTTCTGTGACGAGGGACAAATCTAGGCCAGAGAGGAGGGCCTGTCGGTTTTCAGTTGTAGGTTTTTTAAAGAGGTGACCGTTTTCATCTGTTGTTTGCAGATGTCTTTTTCCTTTTGGGCAGACTAATTGAAACTCGTCCTGGTTAGTGGGAAGAGATTGCAAGGGTTTGGGGGGAGGGGGGGGGAGGGAGGACGTGATCATCGGGAGGGGGATCCCATCGGCTACCACGGCGGGAGAGGTAGGATCAGTTATAGCAGGCAACAAGCTGTGATTGGACGATGTCGCCTGGGGGGTGAGATCTATAGTTAACAGGAGATGGCTGCAATTAGATCCTTCAGTAGAGGGAGGGGCCCCTGTTTCAAGGGGAGGGGAGGGGGGTACGGCGGGGGGGTTTGGATTGGTGGTAAGAGGGCTTGGGTCGGTGGTGGACAGATTGGGATCAGTGGTGGTAAGGCTTGGGTCGATGGTGGGAAGGTTCGGGTCGGTGGTGGGAGGGCTTGGTTCGGCGGCGGGAGGGCTTGGTTCGGTGGTGGGAAGGTTTGGTTCGGTGGTGGGAAGGCTTGGGTCGGTGGTGGGAGGGCTTGGGTCAGTGGTGGGAGGGTTTGGACCGGTGGTGGGAAGGTGGGGGGGTTGCTTATTCCCGGTTCGGAGGGGAGGTTGCACTTGTGGAGAATTCTCTTTT
Source organism: Myxine glutinosa (assembly GCF_964187855.1). NCBI lineage: Eukaryota > Metazoa > Chordata > Myxini > Myxiniformes > Myxinidae > Myxine > Myxine glutinosa. The sequence goes on from NW_027619516.1 coordinate 33,203, forward strand.
CGGGGGCAGTCATGCTTAACATGCCCAAATTGTCCGCAGCCAAAACATTTTAGAACGTTGGTGGACACGTACACTGTATATTCGTTCTGTTGATGTTTTAATTTTATTATAAGGTTTAAATCCTTCTGGGAATTTTTAAAAATCATAAACACTTGCCGCCGGAATGAAACCACGTGCCTTAAATCGTTGTTTCGTGACCCGAAGGGAATCATGGAGATACGAGACACGATGGTACCGTATCGGGACAACTCTTTAATTAGTACATCGTCGGATACAAATGGGGGGCAATTTGATATCACGACTTTTATCGCTGGGCTATCTAGTGGGGAAATCATTACAAATAAATCTGGATCGATTGTCAAACCCTGTTCGACAATTTGTGGGACACAATCCACGTCGGACAAAAAAATAACGATCCGCTTGTTCATCCGCGAAGCGGCAACAACCTTGTCGATCCCGACAACACGACCGGTTGCGAGGACAACGTCCTCGACACTAACCTCACGTTCCGGAGGTACACAAAAGAAACCGTGCTTACGGGTCAGGCTCTGAAAGGCCGTAAATCGAGATAGTGCAGCTGCCATGCTGGAACAGCTGCACTTACAACCCCTCCCCAACTCGGGGAGGGTGAATATATAATACAATCTTCCCTACCCGAACTCCGGGAATGGGAAGCAATCAGACCTCTCCGATTTCCCTAACTTCGGAAAAGGGAGGCAACAAAACAAACTGAAGGAAGGATAAACGAAAGGAAAAAAAGGAAATAGAGGTTTAAGATGAAGGAGCAAACACCGATCGGGCGACGCCCAAAAACGGCGAACCCTTACCAGCGATCACCCTGTGCTCTCCGGCTCTCTCTCCCGTCTCAACGTATATGGGAATCACCAGGAAGACTCCACGAACAGGTACAAGGACACAGAGGGGGGAAAACGGGGGGGGGGGGGGGGAATGGAGCAACAACACAGAGCACTCACAGGCCTCCACAAGTAGACGCCATGACAGTACAACCAGCATGCAAACGACCAGCAGGGGGCGCGAGAGACAGAGAGAGAGAGAGAGAGAGACTTTGACTTTTAAGCTCTTTTTATTATAAAAGTATAAAACAAGAATACCACCAAAAGCAATCAATCAGGGCAATCAGTAAAATCATAGCAATCCCGAAAGGAAAAAAAACAAACGGTGCACTGCAAACCCAGCAACAGAAAGGTGCAAATGCCAGAAAAAAACAGCACACGATAAGAAACACCCGCACTGTATTATACGGAGATTAACAATTTGTTTTCCTGGACCTCACAAATCCCTCCAACACACCAAGTCGCAACAAAATTAGCAAGGTCGTTTGCCGTTTGGACACAGCCAAATTCAAGCTTGAGCCTTGAGAGAGAGAGAGAGAGAGAGAGAGAGAGAGAGAGAGATAGAGATAGAGATAGAGACAGAGAGAGAGAGAGAGATATATAGAGAGAGAGAGAGAGAGAGAGAGAGAGATAGAGAGAGAGAGACAGAGAGAGAGAGAGAGAGAGAGAGAGAGAGAGATAGAGAGAGAGAGAGAGAGAGAGAGAGAGAGAGAGAGAGAGAATTGAATTTTGAACACCGTTTATTTCCACAAAATACACAAGGATGTCAACCTATACCGCAAGGGTATTTACAAGCAGGAGCAGAGAAAAAAAAGGTACAACAACACCAAAGCATCACATTCTTGATGCAATTCTTAAAACATCATGACGAGTTCCGAGTCCTGAACCACACACAAGGCCTCGTGAGTGCACCATTTCCATTCAAAAAATTCAATATTCCCGTTGCTCATATGGTGATCAAATTCTAGCCTTAATCTTGCTGACACCAGCCCTTTAAATATTGGAATGACGTCATCGCCATAACATTTGTCAATCTTAATTTTCCTTGACTTATAAATTGCATATTTTGCAATGGCAATCAGGAAATTCATCAAGGCACCAGCATTTTTACAAGAGGAGGTAAAGGGTACACCAAAAATAAACATATGCACGGTAAAAGTGAAGGATAATTTATAAGAAAGGTGTGCAATCACAGAAAGTAGAGGTGCTAACCTCCTGCACTGGACATATGCATGAAAAAGATCCTCCTCCTGTTCGCAGAAGGGACAATTTACAGGCACCGAGGCATTAAGATGGTGGATAAAAGTGTTTGAGGGGAGAGCCCAATGTGTTAGCCTCCATTGGATATCCGCTAAGAACCCATAGATGGGTGGAACAAACATATTATGCCACAGTGGAGTAGAGGGAAACCCCGGCCCTAACCGTTCTGACCACAAGGCCACACGCATCGCTCCAGACAGGGATGAGACTTCTTTCCCCCTCACGAGTTTAAGGACACCAGCCTTAGTTACTAAGTGAAAGGGGGAGGGAAACCCATCATCATTGGACTGGACAGAGGGCAGCACCTTGATTTCGGGAAAAGATAGTCGAAGATCTTCGACAATTCCGGCACCTTCCCAGCCAATGTTTAGCTGCCTGAATTTTTTTACGACTACCTGTTTGATTTGTTGAACAACTCGAACAGATGCTACACAAACACCTGTCGCCACCACCCCAGCAGACCTCCACTTGGTTCCAGATGCATCCCTTAGATCACTCACTTTGCTTACGCCTCCTTTAATGAATTTTTGAATTAAAGCATGGCTACGAGGAATACATGGGAAAAAGCTGTTATAGAACAGAGGCTCTTGGAGGAAATTACGACAATTATATGCCTCAAGACAACGTTTAACCTCAAGGCCTTTCCATGCATCCAGCAAACTCCGATAAAAAGCGGGAAGTGAAGCACTGCTGACACAATCAAGGTCCACCAAGAGAAGGTGCCGATCATAGTTCATTCCACCAGCCTGTTGTAATAGAAAATGTGCAAATGGGCGCCAGGGCAGCTCCTCCGCATACAGTAGTCTCTGCACAGACTGCAGGCGAAAAGCCATAATCCGCCCAGAGACATCAATGACTCCTTGGCCCCCCTCCTTCCGAGGGTGGTACAGTATACTGGGCCGCAGCCAGTGGTAGCCGCTCCAAAAAAAGTCTATCAGCTTCCTCTGGATGGCCGGGATCAGCTCCTTGGGTGGCTGCAGGGTAATGACTTTATGCCACAATCTCGCTGCAATCAGGTTATTGATAACAAGAGCGCGGCCTCTGTATGAAAGAGACCGCAGTAGTCCTTTCCATGATTTTAAACGATATGTGATTTGTTCCACACCTCCTTCCCAATTCCTCATTTCCATTTCATGGTTTCCAAGATAAACTCCAAGATATTTGACCCCGTCTGTTTTCCATACCAGATTTTGTGGGAGTGATGGTGGTGATATGACTGAGGGGTTACCTGAACTACACCACAAGGCTACACTTTTACTCCAGTTTACTTCACCAGAGGAGGCTGCAGAGAAGTCTTTTAAGCACTGCTGTACTGCAGCTACACTGCCCGGGCCTTTAAGTAAAACACAAACATCATCAGCATAAGCTGTTACGACAAATTTTAACCCCTCTACCCCCATATCCTGAGGCAATCGCTTCCTGAAGGATGCCAAAAGTGGTTCAAGGGCGATTGTGTACAACAGTCCCGAGAGAGGACAGCCTTGGCGGATACCCCGTCGAAAGGGAAAGGGGGAGCATAAGTTATTATTTACTTTCAACATACAGAAAGTGTTTGTATATAACAGTTTAACATATGCTGTGAAGGTTTCACCAAAACCCATCCCCTTAAGAACCGAAAACAAGTATGCATGATCAACACGATCAAAAGCCTTTGTTTGATCCAGAAACAATAACCCAAAACTGGCAGGCACATACTTTTTACAGGAAATAATATCTCTTACCAGAAACAGGTTATCATGCATGGACCGTCCAGGAACACAGTAGGTTTGATCCGGCTGTATGACAGAGCTGATCACCTCTTTCAGCCGATTCGCTAATACTTTAGACAAGATTTTGTAGTCAGTACACAGTAAGGAGACAGGTCGCCAGTTCTCAATGAGTTGAATGTTCCCAGGCTTCGGCAAAAGGCATACGACCGCCCTTCTACAGGACAGAGGAAGTTCTCCAGCACGAAGGCTTTCGTCAAGGACTTCAAGCAGATCCGGTCCCACAAGATTCCAAAATGTCTTATAAAACTCTCCAGGCAGCCCGTCAATCCCCGAGGCTTTACCATCTTTCAAGCCTCGCGTGGCTGCTTCAAGTTCATCAGGTGAAATTGACGATTCCAGTGTGTGCTGCTTGTCCTCCTCGACTTCTGGGAGCCCAGCAATCAGCTCCTGTATCGCCTCACTGTTGATACTCTGGGCAGAATACAGGTCAGAGTAAAATGCTTTCAAGGCCGCTTTAATCTCCAGTTGGGAGGTAACCGTTGACCCATTAGCAGTACAGAGCTTATGAATTTGCTGCGAGTTTTTCACCGAATTCTCCAAGCTAAAGAAGTCCTTATTTGGCATATCCAAAGTCAAGTAGCTCATCCTCATACGCACCAAGGTACCCATTGCCCGCTGCCTCACCATTTCGGTCAGTAATGACCTTTTTGTCCATAGCAACTGATCATATCCAAAATCTTTCCCAGCCCCATTACGATTCTGTTCCAATTCTGCAATTTCGGCCTTTAATGAGTCAATTGAGAGACTTTGCATTTTAGTAGTAAACAGACTATACTGTTGACAAAACGTTTTAACTTGACACTTTGCAAGGTCCCACCATATGCGAAGGTTGGCATGCTCAAGCTTAGATGACCGAATTTTCCCCCACACGGTTCGGAAGGCATCTTTAAATTTCTTATCACTTAACAACCGAGTATTGAGTGACCAGTGTGCGCTTCCTCCTGATGTCAGGGGTAATTTAAAGGACATTGCCACTAAATTATGATCTGAAAACCCTGTTGGAGTATTTGGGTAGTGGACACCACATTCAGCATTGGCTTATTGATATAGATCCTGTCCAGCCTTGCCCTTGATATGACGCCATCACGACATCTGCACCATGTGTAGGCCCGTGAAGTTGGATGCTGCAACCTCCACACATCCTCAAAACAATAGTTCTTGATGAGGCTCGCTAACACCTTTGCAGAAGCGCCGTGGGGTTCATGTCCATTCCTGTCAACTGAAGGATCAATTGTACAGTTAAAGTCCCCTGCGATACAGGTGAGAGCAGCTGGATCCAGTCCCTCTACAAAGTCCCGCAGTGTGGAAAAGAATGTTCTTCTTTCTATAGGTTCACTTGGTGCATACACATTTACTATAATAAGCTTTTGTGTATTGCAGTAGAACTCCACCGCTATCAAATGTGCCTTATAGACCTCCCTATAAATAACACTCTGAGTGGGAAGCCTGGGACTTAAGGCGATGGCAACACCAGCCTTGGGTGTGGAAACCCCACTCAGCCACCATTGCCCTTTAAAAAGTTTACACCATTCAGCTGCCAAATTGTTTGTGGCATGGGTCTCTTGCAATAGAATGACATCTGCTTTTACCCTCTCCATTGCCTGGATTGCTTGAATTTTCCGTAAGGGGGCACATCCCCCATTGATGTTCAGGGAGGCAATATGTATTTCTCGCATTGTCATTCTAAGGTGGTAGCTCACCGTCTGCCTGCAATTCTTTGTTCGCCTTTGTTACTGCTTTGCGAAGACGTTGAAATTGAGGCTCTGAGAGCATGGGGTCATTTTTTCTGTAAAAGAGGTTTCGAAACTTTAATGAAAGCTTGAACATCAGGAAGTGATCTCTAATTACAACGTGACGTTGTCTAAACGTTGCGTTTAAGAAATCAATGACCTTCCCTTTTGTCACCTCTGCTTGCCTCATCCTGCTCCTTCTGAGACTCACTCAGGGCAGCAAGACTGCATCCTTCCTCATCAGCCTCGCCCCCACTCTCACCCAGGTGGTGTGTCAGGTACTGGCACCTCATCTGTGTCATTGTCACCATGGTATTTTTGTTGCGTCTGCATGGCACCAACTACCCCATCGTTGTTGTCTGCCACCGACTTATCGATCTCTTTCCTCATCATCTTCCGTTGAGATGGGGGTCCTTAACTGCTCGTCGCATGGTGCAGGGTGTCCATCATCACACACGGTGACACACTCGGTAATGCTTCGATTCTCTTCATCCTGTGCAATAGGCAGATTCCCATCTCTACCTATTGCATTACCATTTTGCTCATGGGCATCAGGTTGGTCTGTATTACCATCTTCCTGCACGAGAACCATTTTGTTTCCTTTTCCTCCATTCTCATCGCTCGCAAGAGAGCGTTTCAAGTTTCTCCTCGACTCGGTCTCCATCAGCTTCACCTCCTCGAAGTCCCTTTGTTCTTGAGGTTGCAGCCTCTCCTCACATATGGTTGCTCCACTACCGTATGGGCTTCTCCACCAGCACCACTGTCACCCGCACCCTCGTATTCCGGTGTTGACCTTTTTTCGACACCTGGCTCATCTACAGGGTCGTTCGAGTCATTTACAGGTGGGGGGGTGGGGGGGGGGGCTGCCCAGCTGCTGTGGCATAACTCTTCCTCACATCAGGACAATACTGCCGAGTGTGTCCGTATGCCCCACATGTATAGCAAATCAAGGTCTCAGTAGCTGCAAAGATCCGGTAATCATGATCTCCTATTTTAAAATTTATAGATATGTTCAGCTGTTTTGCCTCATCCTTTAGTACGACGAAACAAAAACGTCTAAAACGACTCTACATGCTTCAGCCTTCCGTTCCTGGTTCGCAGGGGGACCGTGATAATTTGTGAGACGACAGTCCCATGCTCCCCTAGTTTCGTAGGATTTCTTCATTCCTCAGAAAGGGCGGAACGTTACTTAAAATAACTTTAACCGCCGGCGTGTCCATGGACGATACCGGAAACAAATTGGTCGTTCCCCCAACGTTAACCCGTTTTGCACCACGATGTCTGCAAGGCTAACTTGTGACACGAAAACCACCACTTTGTGGTTCATTCGAGACGCAGCACGAATGTTATTTACCCCGATCAAATCCCCGATTGCAAGTAGAACATCGTCCATTTGCACGTCTTCCGGCGGAACAAGGCACAGCCCGTGCTTACGCGATAACACCTCATCACTAACACGATCAGCAGTCCTTTGACTATTCCTATTAGCCATTTATCGGCAATAAACTAAACAAACTAAAACAGTAACAATGCAATAAACTGACCAAACAAATCAAAATTAGTTAAATAAGTAAATAAATAAATAAATAATCGGCACGATATAACCAACCACGTTATAAATTAATACAGGTGGCTAACCGTTACCGTGCTGTC